>NC_058131.1:80444362-80460097 GCF_016433145.1 Gracilinanus agilis
GCACGGCGCCCGGCGGGTGGTGGTGGCCCCCGGGATGGTGGTGGTGGTGATGGTAATGGGGCGCCCCGCTCTGAGCCGCGGCCGCCGCGATTACGGCCGACACCACTGCGGCGGCGGACGAGCCCACCTCCTCGGCGCCCAGGGAGCTCCCGGCGCCGGGCAGCGGCTGGCCCCGGGCGTAGCCATCGAAGCCACCCTGGAGCTGGTGGCTGCTGCTGATGAGCGCTTCGACCGCGTCCTCCGGGCTGAAGCCCAGCGCCTCCGGGTTAAGCTGCTGCGGATAGCCGGTCATCCAGTAGTAGTCTTCCAGGTGAGTCTTCTGGTCGCTCCCCGAGCCCGGGCTGGGCGCCGAGAAGCTGGGCGACGGGGGCACGGAGCTGCAGGGCGTGCTCATCGGCGTGGAGGACAGCGAGCCCCCGGCGATGAGGCGGCCGCACTGGCTGATGATGCGGTCCGTCTCCACCGGCTCCTTTTTCACTTCAAACTTCATCAGATCGAAGTCATTAACATATTCCATGGCCAGGGGACTGGTGGGCAGGTCGGAGCTACTCATTGCCAGCTCTGATGCCATTCTCCTGCCGCCGCCGCCGCCGCCGCCGCTGCTCCTCCAGATGGGCTGAAGAAGGGGAGCCAGCGAACTGTGCTGAGTCGCCAGCGGGTGAGCCAGCTTGCCGGGAAGGATCTGCTTCGGCCTCTCGTTCCCCTCGCCCAACAGGCCCACCCGCAGCAAGCCCCCGCTCCCCACCCCCTCCGGCCGGCCGGGGCCCCCGCTCACGCCCGAGCGCGTCCCCCCCCCGCGCGCCTCTGTGTGTGTGCGCGCGCGTGTGTGTGTCTGTGGGTCTGTGTCTCTGTGCTGTGCGTGTGTGCGCCTCTGGGTTGGGTAGGTGGGTGGGTGTGTGCGAGTCTCCCTCTCCCTCTGCCTCGGTCTCAGTCTCTGTCCCCTCTTCTCTTCTCCGGGACTCGGCTTTCCTACGGCACCAGGGGATGCGTCCCGGAGCGCCTCGGCTGCTCTCTTTGGGCCGCCCCCTTCCCACACCTCTTCGCTCCTTTTTGCATAGGGAGGACTCGCTCTGGGGTTTGCAACTGGCCGCGGGGGTTGGGCTGGGGGGCGGCGGGAGTGCTGCGCTGTTCGCTGTTTCTGCTGCTGCTGCTGCTGCTGTCGCTGCTGCCTCTGCTGCTGCTGCTGCTGCCGCTGCCGCTGCCGCTGCTGCTGCCGCTGCCTCTGCTGCTGCTTCTGCCGCTGCTGCCTCTGTTGCTGCTGCTTCTGGGGCTGGATGGAAGAGTGGAAGAGGGGAGCTCAGCACTTCATGCCTCTCTCTCTCTCTCTCTCTCTCTCTCTCCTTTTTTTCTTCCCCCCTTCCCCCCAGTGCAAAGTGCAAGGGAGAGGTGCAGCGGGGATGGCCAGGAGGAAAGAGAACTACTGGGGAAGGGGGGAGGGGAAGGGGGCTGGCTGTGGGGGGGAGTCAACCCAAATTCCGAAAGGGGGGAAAAAAGTCCTCTCAGGCTACGGCTAGAAGATGAAAAATATTTTAAAGGCTCATCCAGCAAGAAGAGTTTAAAGCAATTGCTGAGTTTTATAGCAGTTCTGACGTCAGGCTCAAATGGGAAATTGAATCCGACTCAGGACCAATGAGGGACCTCAAAACCAGCCCCGATTAGCATAATAGTATAGAAACAAGGAAACTTTTCGGAGCTGTCAATCAGAGGCCAATCAGCTGACTGTCAGCTGGGACCAGGATTTTTAACCCTTCCCTTGACACATCCTTCCGGGGAATGGAAGGGAGTAGTTTTAATTAAAGGGAGAGAATTGTTAAAAAGAGAGGTTGGACCTGGCACACTACTTTCCCTTGGCTTTAGAATCCCAAAGATCTCCACGTTCGGGGACCGGGATCTTTCCTGGCTCTCACTGTCCATTTCTTTTTCGGATCTTTTCCTCTTGCTTTGTAGGAGCCTTGGGTCTGCTATCCGCTCAGCCAGAGTGTTCTCTGGGCAGGCCAAGTGCCTCAGGGCATCCTCCTCCAGTGCATCTCGTCCCTCCTCCCTAGCCTCGGTATCCGGAGCCCAAACTCTCGTCTGTGCGGACTTTGGTGTAGCCTCTGCAGTCTCGGGTCCCTCTGGCTGCAGGAGATCAGGGCAGTTTGCTCACCACCGTGCTACCCAGCCTCCCTAGCTTGCAGCTCTCCATCCTATTTCTTAATCTTTCGTCCTTGCCTGCCTCTGCCTTTTCTTCCCTACCTGTGCGTCCCCTGCCTTTTAGCCTGCCTACCTGGTTTAGGCTTAAGAACCCAGGCAAATGCCTGGGCGAGGAATGGGAGTCAATAGGTTCGATAGGAATAGGTTCAGGAAGCCAACGGACGGAATTTTGTATCGGGACCATAATCTGCCAGCAGCATTTGCAGCACCTTGGGGAGGATCAAGGAGTTCCGACGTGTCAATGCCCTTGGTTACATTTTATTTTTCTCTTTTAAAAACATTTCTGAGGAATCCCGGGCCCAAAGGATGTATTAGTTGGACTGTTGATGCTCTGTGTGTGTGTGAGTGTGTGTGTGTGTGTGTGTGTGTATGTGTGTGTGTGTGTGTGTGTGTGTGTGTGAGAGAGAGAGAGAGAGAGAGAGAGAGAGAGAGAGAGAGAGAGAGAGAGAAAGAATGAGAGAATGAGAACTCAAGAACAGCTCCAGAGTTGCAGTAGCTGAACTCGGAATGAGCGCCCTTCTAGACTTTGTAGTGTGGGCTTTTATTACTACCCTTTTTTTCTTTTTCTTTTCTCCACTTTCTTCTCCCTTTTTCTTCCTCTCTATCTCTCTTTCTCTATGTCTCGGTCTGTCTGTCTCGGTACCTTTCTCTCTCACACACGTCCAGGAGTAAGTATAATCCGACCTTCGTTTATCAGGGTGTTACACCCTTTGCTCTTTCTCATTTAAGTTAATTATTTCGTACTTGATCGTGACACGGAGTGGAGAAAGAGCCCCCGCCCACATGTTCTTCCCGCCAAGGGTTAAATTGTAAACGGGGCTCTTCGATTTGCCCGGAAATGGGGAGGGGGGGGATTTGATGGTGCTGGAGAAGACGCCCCCGCCCTCTTTGCTGCACATGCTAATAACTAATTCAATTTACTGGATCGATTCTTTTTTGAGTTTATGCAGAAACTCTGTTTCTAAGATTTTAAAGCCATAGGTCAGAGGAAAGCAGAGATTTGGGAGTGTGGGGAAGAATCTGGGGGAAGGGGGGACATTGCCTTTGTAAGACTAGGGGCCTGCTTGGAGCTTTGGTTTGCCAATTAATTAAGTGCACCGAGCTCTGTTCGTATTTATTTTACTTTTTTTTTTTTTTTTTTTTTTTTTTTTGGCGTGTGGGGAGGGGGTTTGCACAAAAATCTGAAAAGCGAGAAAAAGGAGTGAGTGAAAACCATTGTTGGATGAATTTGGTTTTAACCTCGACAGCGCCACCTTTCGGCAAAGGTCAGTTTAAATTGATGCGTGTCCAGTTTTGTTGATTCAAAGAAAAAGCTGGTGTCTGGGGTCCCTGCCTTCTGGGGGAGAGGGAAAGGGTCTGAGAAAGTTGTTTGGGGAGAGAATCGGGAGGCATCTTTCTCTGGGCCCAGGAGTGCCTCCCTGCCTGTCAGCTGTTTCTACAGACCCCTTAACGGCTTTGTTGTCAAAGGTGGGAACTTGCCAGAAGACCCCTTCTGGTTCCTATGTGTGATCCCTAGGCTTCGATGTAGTTGGGACCTGAACCTTTAAAACTGCCAGCCCTGATTTCCAGGGGACTTTATGGCAATATCAATAGAATTAAAGTTACTTGTAATTCAGTGATAAATGAGATGCCTTGAGTAAGTAAGATTAAGTGCAGTGCTATAAAGTTGTTTATCTGAAAAGTAATTCTCAGAAACCTGACTTCTGACACTTAGTCATATATTAAACCAGCTTCTTTGAACATTGCACTTCAGAACGGTCTCACCCACCCCACGGCATACTTTGCTATTTATAACAGGGCCTTGGGTGTCACTCACTCTGCAGGACTGTGCTAGGACTTTTGGCAATTTCTTTTGTAGTAGCCAGAGTTGTGTGGGGACCTTTCTGGGACCTCCCCTCAAATGACTGGGGATCTATTAAAAAATCCACCTAAAATGATCCCATCTTCAGAATTTCCTGGATGAATGTATGCTTTCACCATTCTGACTTCCCTCCCTTTAGCAGGTTCACTCTCCAGTAGAATGAACTATGTCTATTCATTTGTCCTTCGGACCCCTATCTGTACAATCAAATAGTCCCCACTTACTTTCTTGTTTGGTAAAGATTTTATAAGGAGGAAAGTTAAAGACTTGTATCATGTGACCAAAAGGTAAGATTTATTTCTTCCATTTAGGCTTTCCCTAAATAAGATAAATATGGCATGTCCTTTAGCGTCTTCACGTGGTAGTATTACAGTTTTAAGTGGCTTTATTTTTTGGCTTAAATGTGCTCATTTATCTCTTTATCTGAAATAATCGGAGCCTCTACTGCTAATGTTGATACTGTTTACCTTTGCTCACTATAGGAAATTTTTTTTTTTTTTAACGATGAGAGTTTGAAGAAATTATCCTTGTCCCATTAAATGGCTGGAAGAGGCATTATATAAGGAGGCTACATGTGCAAACTCCTGAGTTAACTGAGTAAACTCTGTTGAAGACAAAGAGAAATCAACATTCTATGGACCCTCACGAATGGCACTGTCAGCAGTTGCTGTAAATTAAACTCAAAAGACTTTGCGTGTGTTGACATGTAGTATTAGCAGCAGTACCTGTACCGTTTCATGACATGGCTTACTGCTGGGCACCACTGTTAAATGATCATGGATGCCCCTATTATTATTTGCACAGCTTTTTCTACTAATCCTAATTCCTTGAGACAAAGACAACCTCACTGGTAGCTTTTAGAAGTCCCAGGAGTGGCCCGTTCCTATAATGTACATTCCCATCTTTTGCAGTTTCCGAGTTCATAATTTAGTTTTTCACGAAGGATATCTAAACATTTACAGACCCTTAATAGCAGGGTTTCTTTTGTGACAATTGAATCCTGTCATTTTAATTAGCACTATTCAGCCTTCAGATTTTCCAGGCGGATAACAGGCCAAATTTCCTTAGACTTCCTTTGCCTAATATTTCTTTCTCCGTCTATCCATGCCAATCTCATCCAAGTATAATATGATCTGCAACCCCCACCTTTGCCCTTTTAATATTCTCTCACTATCTGTACTACAGGGATCTCTGTTGAATAATATTCCTTAATTGAGAATACCATGGACTTGACCTCCATGACCAATTCATGCCAATATGGTTTAACTTTCTAAAATCAGTGAATATTTACTGAAGGAGATTGAGGATGGCTTGCTTTCATGGGGCATGTGTAAAAGGATGTGTAAGACTGTGAAACCTTAATATCTGAATACACAATAGTAGCTCCAAGTAACTATATACGTTAGAATTCAGTGCTAAAAGCTATTTATGACCAAAGTTGCAAATAATATCATTGGATCCAGGATGACTGACTAGATGGACTTGGATCTAACATAGGAGAATTGGCAGACAGACAGACAGACAGACAGACAGATATAAAGGACAGCTTTGAATTATCAAACTGAGTAGAACCCCTACAACCTTTGTTTATCAAGCCTCTGGTTTTATGGCAGTGAACCAAATATTGCTCCCTAAATTTAACTCTGAAACCAATGGAATTGATTTGCGAAAGAATTGTTCAGAGTAACTGATCGCTCTGGCTAAGCTGCTTTTAGGTACAGTGTTAGATAAATCCTTTTAACAGTCTTCAGATCAGTTAGCAGGGTAAGTAAATCACAAATCACTGTTAGCAGATTCATGGAAGAAAATTAATAGAATCAGACGCGATAATCTGATAAGGGTGGAATTGCTGGGGAAACAGTCTTGCCTCATATTTGAGGATGTGAAACAACGGTCTGATTACTCCGAGTCGTTATGAATAGGTGAATTATGGGCTAAGTAATCATCAGAGTAATTCACCATTTATTAATTCTTTTCTCTTTAAGCTGTTCCCGGTTGCAAGTTGAAGCCTCTTTCCCTTTGAAGACACATCCTTTATAATTTTTATTAGAGGTAATTTATTATTTGCATTACCTGTATTTACTTCATAATGGAACATTTTGCATTCAAATTTATGTAATGCATTATGGTTGAGAATATATTTCTGCCTTATTAGCATAAATAGTCACTTACCTCGTGAATTACTAACAAAGTTTATCTTAAAATATAGAGTTTTTTTATTAAGTGGAACACAAACATATGTACCATAAATTCTGATTTTCCTGTGCATTTCCAGCTAGGAGAGGCAGGAGAGGGGTTGTAATGATGAGGCAAAATCAAGAGGAGTTTGCTTGGAGAGGAAATGGCCCACATGGCCTTCCCTCTCACTTTGGTGCTGAGGACTGGGTTGGGTCTGGGGGTGCACATTCTTTCGTGAATCCTAGAAAGGTGAATTAGACAACGGGACTTACTGGGCTAACTTTAAATTCCAGTGAATGCCATGTGCCTGGTGAACCCATGAGTCCGAGGGCCAGTTTAATAGAATTGGTGAGATAGGAGCAAGTAGAAAGGAAGAATACTTTTTTTCCCTCAGGGGATTGACTCATCCTAGTGAGATCCTGGTGTCCAGTATAGAATAAAATATGTTTATCTGTTTATTTATCACAACAGTGCCAAAGGCTTAAATGAAAATTCTTGGTAAGGGATGTATTTGGTCCCTTTATTTTTCTCTCAAGGAATTAGATGGGTTTAGGAACATTACTTCTTGATCTGTAATAAGATTCACTCCTTCCTTCCTACTTCCTTTCTCTCCCCTGAAATGCTGCACATTCCTAATTTTGGAAGCTTTGCTACTTCTGCAGAGTCCTGCCTTTCTGACCCTCCACACCCTCCTTTTGGGCCTTCTGATGGTACCGAGGACCATCTTGTGATTCCCCCCCCATTAGTGCCTCATCCTCCTTCCTTTTTCTATTGCCACACCGTTCCAGTTTAGTGCTCCCAGAAATGATGATATTAACAATCCGACTGTACTCTCCTACTGCACCGAGTATGGGAGAGGGTGGGCATACCCCATATTCCTTTTCCTGATGAGAGATAAGCTGAGGCCCAAAGGAATGCAAACATAAGTGATAGACACTTGATTTGGCACGGGGTCACTCTGCATTTTGCTTCATTGGGGCAAGATAATAGTGGACAAATATGTCAGAGTTGATTTTAACAACCCCTGAATCTCCATCATTGACTGGGAGAAAATACCTTGTATTCTGAAGAGCAGCAACCGTGCCTAGTTTGAGAAAAGAAGCATAGGCTATTAAGTATAGGTAGTGGGGGATTCCAAGCATGTTTCTGAGGAAAGGATTCTTGATTCGGTTCAATATAGACTTTTGAGAAGGTGGTCTACTGACATCAGTTGAAAAAGGAGCAGATATTGCCTTTGTACCCAACTCTCTAGAATGCATTTGCTTTAGGCTTTTCAGACTTTGTTTCATTTCACCAAAACATGCATAGCAGCCATCTCACTGTAATAATTATAACAGACTGTGTCTATACAGGCAAAGTAAAGTAGAGAATTGATCACCCAGGAAATTCTTGACATAAAAATTTCACAAAACTCTTGTTGAAAAAGAAAGGAATTTTTTCTCTAAACTAAATAATCTAGAATTTTTAATATCTTTTTGATTATTGAGAGCCATAAATAGCCTAGCCAGATGTCTGAGGTTCCAAAGGATACTTTTCAACCTGAAATGTCCCATTTTAGTTGTCTATGTAGATCAGTGGTTCCCAGACTTTTTTGGTCTACCGCCCCCTTTCTAGAAAAAATATTACTTAGCCCCCTGGAAATTTATTTTAAAAAAATTTTAATAGCAATTAATAGGAAATATAAACGCACCCGTGGCCATCACCGCTCCCCTTGGATCACTGCAGCACCCACCAGGGGGCGGTAGCGCCCACTTTGGGAATCACTGTTGTAGACCCAGCTCATCAGAGCATCTTCAAAGAAATCATCTGCTTTGTGGGATATGGGGAGGAAGGAGGTAGAAAGGCATAATACCTGTCTTTACATATCTGAAGGGCTCTCATGTGGAAGAGAGTTAAGGCATGTTCTGCTTAGCCCCAAAGGGCAGAACTAGGAACGACAGAGAGAAATGACACATTTTGACTTGATATTAGGAATAGTTTCCTAACTATCAGAACTGACCCAAAGTAGAAAAGGATGGCTCAGGATTCAGCGGGTTCTCCATTATTAGGAGGGTCTTCAGGCAGAGAATGAATCACTATTTGCATTGGAGGAGTTGGATTAGATGACCAAGTTCCTTTAGATTTCATGATTATGTAATTTGGGCCAAAGAAACCTCATGTAACTTCCACTGGTGAAAAATATGTCTTTCCCTTCCCTTCCCTTCCCCCCTCCTGCTTTTCCCTCCCCTCCTCTCCTCTCCTTTTTTCTCCTCTCCTCTCCTCTTCACTTTTTTTCATTTCTTTTATCTGTGCCTGTGTCTCTTTGGTTAATTAGCTCCATAGATCACTAAGCCAGATCATTCATATTTTAAAGTAAACTTTTGAACCTGAATTTTTTCCATTTAGCTGTCTACATAGGACCAAGTAATTAGTTTCCAAATTACTTTGCTTTAGGTGAGGTTGATACATCTGGTGGCCATCACAAACAAGGTCGTGGTGAAATTATTCCACTTCCTAGCTGTGTAAACCTAAGGATTTCCAGAGCCTAGCCCTACTGTCCAAAATTTAAAAAACAAAAACAAAGCCCAACAACTTGGAGAACCCCCTCCCCCCCCGCCACCTGCCCAACAAGTCATTACCTCACAGCTTGAGATTTTCTACGTATTTCCGAGGGTTTCTTTATGAAAGTTTTTTTTTAATTTCTTTTCTCTAGGTCAGCAAGCCTCTTCACCTATGAGCAAAGCGAAGACAATGTGTTCACTCTATGCAAGGTCTGAAAATCTTGTCCTCTGTGTGTTCCTGTCCCCTAGAGTCTCTTCTCACTTAATATATAATAAATAATTA
Source organism: Gracilinanus agilis (assembly GCF_016433145.1). NCBI lineage: Eukaryota > Metazoa > Chordata > Mammalia > Didelphimorphia > Didelphidae > Gracilinanus > Gracilinanus agilis. The sequence continues at coordinate 80,453,418 of NC_058131.1, forward strand.
CAAGTTGGGGCCGTATGGAAAGTGGACTCTTTTTTTCTCTTGACATTGATCCTAAAAGGAATGAACTTTGCCATTGCTCCTTATTACCAGTGCACCCCAGGAACTAGCCCCCCAGCCAGCCATCTCCTTCTCTAGCTTGGTTGCTATCAGGGCATCTAGAAGGAAGGTCAAAGACCATCTTGTCACACCCAACTGGAGCCTGGGGTTCAGCTCTGAGTGCTGCAATTTAGGAAGGACCCTGACAAACTGGAGCATAGCCAGAATAGGAGACCCAGCTAGAGGAACTGGGAATGGTTAGCCTGCAGAAAAGAAGACTTAGGGGAAATACAGTAGCTGTCTTCATCCTTTGGTAAGTTTCTGATTCTTCATCTGCAAACAGTGATGCTAATCTTAGAGGGTCATTGAGAGAGAGATGCTTTTAAAATGGAATGATATTCTAGAAATCCAAATGAAGTAATCTGAGTTATTAGCATTTTATGGTGGCAAGGAAACAGCACTTACAGTCACGAGTAAACTGTATTTGGATTCTGCCTCTCTGCTCTGAAACTTGGGGGAAATCAATCTAATAGTAATAATAGTAAGCCCCTTTTACTCTTACAGAGTATTACTAAGTAATAATAGTAAGTCTCTTTTATTTAGGGCCTTAATGCTTACAAAGTACTTTCCTCACAAATCCTACAAGTTCATGTAAATGCTATGATGCCCAGTTTACAGATGAGGAAATTGAGATTCTGAGAGTCATAGAATATGAGATCCCTAAGAGCATGTTATTTTATTTATGTCTTTGTAGTCCAGTGCCTGACTTAGGCACTCAGTAAATGCTCATGGAATGATCCATTGATTAAATGATTTTGCCCAATGTCTGAGGCAATATTAAAACTCAGATCCCTTGACTCCAAGTCTAATGCTCTTTGCAGTTATGTGATATTATCTTTCTAAGCATCAGTCTCTTCACCTAGAAAATGGAGAGAAGGGATTCAACATTCATTATGCACCTATGGTGTGTCACATATAGTGCTAAGCACTTTATAACTGTCTCATTTGCTCATCAAAGCATTGAAAGCGACACTATGGGATACGTTGAGTCAGGCTTTCTATGAGGATCAAATGAGTTAGCGTGTATAAAGTGTATCATACGAATGTCAGCTCTTATTGTCACAGAGTCGTCATTCCTACATGTAGCACCCTTTCCCTGTTTCTAAGCTAAGATGGTCCTTCTATCTTTCATTAATCAACCTCGCTCACATCTCTGATTCAGCCTTGTGATTGACTCTCTCTTTCCCATGAGGTGACAGGATGTGATGGAGTGAGTGATCCCTGATTCTAGGAAATCGTCAGGTCCACTGAAACATTTGCATACCCTGAGCCAGTGGGGCCCCTTCCAAGTCCTTCTCTCCTCCCCCCCTCCCACAGCCACGTATACACCTTATGTCTTCAGTGAAGCCTCCAAGAAAGGTGACAGCTGAGCCTTTCGGTCACGGTCGCTGCTGTGCCCACACCAACACAGTCTCAACTTTCAAATTCTCAGCTAAAAGCTGTTGTGAGCAAGAGGGCTCCTTGGATGCAATATCTCGGTTTTTACCATTTCCTTGTCAAGTATGTAAACCTCTGCTATAGGTAGGGGTCAGTCTCTGAGATGGGGGTGATTGAAAAAGGAAGATCACAGGAGCAAAGCCTGGGGAAAGAGCAGGGATGCTCTGTCATTGGCCAGCATGACCAAGACTCGGTCCATCCGGCCATTCCACAACCCAGGGAAGAGTTCCCTGTCCTCCCTGCCCTCCCTGTCCCTCCCCCAGTTGGATTTCTGCCAATAGAACTCTTCTAGTGGAAACTTCTCCATAGAGAGGATTCAGCAATATCAGGCAAACAGACCCATGTGAAAATGATATCATGGCAAATGAATAAAACAAAGCTTTTGAAATTAGTCAATGTTCTTTTTTTGAAACAGCTTTTGAGATTTGGGATTTCTGTTTGCTGTTATGAAATTGACTCTTGCGGTAGGAAACGTATCTGGCGGTTCTCTTTCACCTTCTAAACTTTAACATACATAGTCTTTTAGTGTGCGCAGTAAAATGAATTTATTTTCTTTTTACTTATATCTAACAATAAATGATCAGGAGAGCCTTGGATTCAGGGTGAAGGGTCCCGGGTTCTAGTCTTTGCCATGTCACAATTTAGATGTGTAATCTTTGGCCATCTTTCTCTGACCCTCAGCCTCACTTTCCCCTTCTATAAAATGGAGTGGAGTGGGGAGCTAGTGTTGGACTGAAAGTTCTCTGAAATTCCTGATTCTCCTCCTTTTTGAGCAAGGCACCTAAACTTTCTGCCTTGAGTTGCTCCTCTGAACTCTATGGTCTCTTCTAGCGCAAATATTCCATGACCCAGCTAAGAGGACCAAGATTCCAAGATTGCCATCTTTTCCTTCCCTCCTTTCTCCCTAAATGTTCTGCTTGAATACACGTGTACACACACACACACACACACACACACACACACACACACACACATGCAGATACACACAGAATTTGAAGTTTTCCAACAGGCAGTCCTTGATAAACACATAGAATCCTAGACTTAGATCCATAATCAATCTGTCAATCAGTCAATAAATATTTTACTATAGAAATTTAGAAATGATCCAGGCCAAACCTTTGTTTTCCTGAGGAGCTCTGAGATTCAGAGTACAAATCACGTGTGCTGGGTCATACAACGAGCAAAATGCCAAATCAAACCTTGATTTCCTGACCGTAGGTCCCAGACTGTCCACTACATTCTCTACCCATCCATTGAAAGTTTCTTCCACCTTGAAGCCAAATTATTATGAAATATTTAATCAGAACATCAAGGGGATTATCCCCAAACCCATGAAATCAATTTCCCAGAGGCCTTTAGAATCAGTCTTGTTAACTAGCTTGGCTGTCTTCTCCTTTAGTGGCATGGGATATTGTTGTGTGCTTTGCATCTGCAACACAACAATATACAGGGTCATAGCCAAGTGATAGGAAGGAAAATATCATTCCTTTTATTTTCAGATGTATCTGATTGGCTGCTTATCAAAAAGGAAGGTGCCCAAACCCCCTCTATTCTAGGACTGCCAACAGAATCACAGAGTTATAAGTCTAGCACTAGAAGGAACCTTGGAAGCCAATGCCTTCATTTTATGGATGGGGAGACTGAAATCTAGGAAGATTATGACTTGCCAAAGGCAATACAAGTAGGTAAGGCAGGATTTGAACCCAAATTGTTGGGCTTTGGAGTCTGGGTTCTTTTTGTGATCTTTTCTCAGGACTATTGTTTAGAGGACTTAAGAAAAAATTAGATCTGATATCCCCAGGCAAACTCACATTTAGATAAGCTTACTTGACTGTACCCATAGACTCAAATCAAGTTGGCTTTCAGTTTGAAGATTGTGGAAACAACATCATGGTGGCAAGAATTATTTTATAGCATGGAACAATGAACAGCAAGTTTGTTGTAGAATCATGTCCTATGAGATCAGCCTCTATGGAGGAGATATGAGGTACGATTGCCTTGTTGATTGATAGCTTGGAAAGCAGCTCTCCTGAGAGCAGGGAAGTATGGTAGATAAAATGCTGAATCTGTAGTCAAGAGAACTTGGGTTTGAGTATTGACTTGGAAACATCAGCTATGTGACCCTGGGCAAATCACTCAAACCTCCTAAGCCCCCAAATTTTCCTTATCTGTCCAAAAAGGATGATAAAACAATACCTGCCTCTTGGGATGGAGAGGATCAGTTGAGATGATATGTGTAAGGCACTTCAAGATCCTTAAAGCACTATCAAAATGTCAGTTGTTTCTATTATTGTTGTTGTTGTCACTGATGCTATTTTCTTTTCCTTTTCACAAAAAAGATTTATACATGGTAAATTAGAGGTAATCTTAGAGGGAAAGGTAACAGTCTGGGATGGGCTCGGGTCTGGGAAATGACCATTTTTTCTTTTCTTTACCTTGTGTTTTAGTATTGATTCTAAGACAGAAGAGCATTAAGGACTAAGCAATCAGGGTTTAATCCAGTGGTTCCCAAACTTTTTTGGCCTACCGCCCCCTTTCCAGAAAAAAATATTACTTAGCGCCCCTTGGAAATTATGAAACTATTTATTGAACTCAGAATAGAATGTAATTCAAAAAAAAGTGTGGCCATCACCGCTTTCCTGGATCCCTGCAGCACCCTCTAGGGGGCGGTAGCGCCCACTTTGAAAATCACTGGTTTAATAACTTGATGGTGCTCATATAGCTAGGTAGTGTCTGAGGCCAGATTTGAACCCAGATACTTCAACTTTGGGCTTGGCACTCTATCCACTGTGCCATCCAGCTGTTATTTTCCTAATGACCCGAGTAATCCAAAAGTGGAATGCATAGGATGGGACCCTTTCCTTCATCCTGGTCTGCTTAACATTTTTATCAGTGAGTTAGAGAAAGATCCAGGAAGCATACTTATGAAATCTACCAGTGACTCAAAGCTGGGAATATGTTGCAAATAAGTTAAGTAACAATAGTTGACATCCAAAATGAGCTCAATAGGATAGAAAAGTGGCTGGAATATAATGAGATAAACTTTAAAGTATTCTTTAGTGGTAAGAAAAATTAACATGCTTCTACAATATATTGAGAGACCTAGCATAAAAAAGGGAGTGGGCGACTGTTCCCACTGTATTTGGCCCCAATCTGTCTAAATATGGAAAATTGCCTTCATTTAGGAATAACATCGATGGATGGTCATAACTTATCTAGAGGAAATCTGCCTGGACAATGGGGTGGGGTGAGGAATTTGTAATCCTACCATCCTACTATCCAAGGATCAGCTGAAGGAATGGAGAGCGTCTAGACTGAAAAAGAGAAGTTTTCTTGTGGAGTTAAGGATGGTGGTAGATAGTTGTCTTTAACGAATTTGAAGGGCTGTCATGGAGAAGAATGATTAGGATCTACAAAAGCCAGGAGCCTTGGCCTTCTTGCTTTTTCTCCAGCATGACATTTTATCTCCTGACACAGGACCTTTGCACTGATTCCCCCATGCCTCTTCCTCTTTGCATGTATTTTCTGATTTTCCTAACTTCCTTTCAGACTCTGATCAAATCCCACCTTTTGCCTTTCCTCTCACTTCAACTTACCCCAGGCTATTACCTTCACTCTAAGATTACTTCTAATTTTTCATGTTTGTCTGTCTCTCTGTCTGTCCATCCATCTGTCTATCTATCCATCCCACCCATCCATTCATCCATTCACCTGTTTATCTATCTATCTATCTATCTATCTATCTATCTATCTATCTATCTATCTATCTATCTATCTATCTATCTATCTATCTATCTTATCTATCTAATCTCTATCCATCCATTCATCTTTCTATCACTATATCTTCTTTGTATGTAGCTAATGGTTGTTTGTATGTTGTCTCCCTCTTAGGTTATGAGATCCTTGAGAACAGGGGATTTTTCCTGTATCTCCAGTCCTTAGGACAATGCCTGAAACAGAGTCAATGCTTAATAAATGCTTGTTAACTTGATTTGTTGGTTTGCTTGGCCCTAGAATGCACTAGAGCAGTGATGGGCAAACTTTTTAAAGAAGGGGCCAAAGGAAAGGAAATGTTCTTCTGTCATTTATTCTAAGGCAATTCTTCTGTCATGTTATTTCTAAGGCAATTCTTTCAAAGTTTCATTGTATTGTACCCTACTCATTGTATTTGTCAGATTAGGAATAATGTCCTGCAGCTGATAGAACATTTCAGGGGGCCACATATGGCCTGCAGGCTATAGTTTGCCCATCACTGCACTAGAGAGTAGAAGTTGCAGAAAGGCAAATTTTGACTCAATTTGACATCAACAACTGGCATTTATAAAATTCTCTAAGCTCTACAAAGCTCTTGACTTATTTTATTTGATCCTTATGGTAAACCTGCATAGTAGATACTGTAAGCATTATTATCCCCATTTTACAGATGAAATGATAAAGGTTTAGTGAGCTACAGTGGTTACCTAGCTAGTAAGTATAAAAGCAAAATTCAAGTCCAAGCTTCCCTTGACTGTCTCTTTTTTTAAAACCTTACCTTCTATCTTAGAATCTATACTAAATATCATTTTTCAATGCAGAAGAACAGTAAGGACTAGGCAATTGGGGTTAAGTGACCAAGATCACACAGCTAGAAAGTGTCTGAAGTCTTCAGATTGATAGTCTGATATCCCCTGCTGGGGATATTGTGGAGGAGATGGTTACTCAGGCCATGGTTCAACTAGATGATCGACCCCTGAGTCTCCTTTCATGCTCGGAGATTCTCCAGGTCTCTGACAAACAGATTCAAATAGAAAGTTGGCGTCAGAGAAGTGAAGGATTTCCTGTGAGCCAGCAGTCTCTCTGGTTTCTCTTTGTGTCATCTTCCTCTCAACCAGGGGAAAGAGATGTTCATATATTTGAAAATAAAGGACTGATAGAGTTCTGCCTTGGCTTTGTGAAGGTCCACCTTTAATAAAACCACCCTAAAATGTCATGAGCCCATTTCATAGCCAGTGACTGGCAGTGGCAGGTGGCATGGGTCTAGGAGGAGAATTTGGACAAGAAGTCCAGATCTGTGATAGAAGAAGAAAAAGAAGAAAGAAAGAAAGAAAGAAAGAAAGAAAGAAAGAAAGAAAGAAAGAAAGAAAGAAAGAAAGAAAGAAAGAAAGAAA
>NC_058131.1:80466160-80518180 GCF_016433145.1 Gracilinanus agilis
ATATATATATATATGTATGTATATATTTGCATTTAAAAACATGATTCTAAGGAGTCCATAGGCTTCACGAGATTACCAGAGGGACTGTGACACAAAAAGAACCCCCGTTCTACTGGAAGACATATGGACAAGAAGAAAGTCATACCATAAATAGCCTGTCATGGAGCAAAGGTCCCATACAAAGGTCATTGTCATTTTTCTTCAGCAGTCATTGTGTCCCAGCTGGAGGGAGATACTGTCTGTCATTGAATCCCAGATGACGGGAGGGACCCTGTAGCCTTCTCTCCTGTTCTCTTTTCAGCTTCCCCACCTCCAGATTGAATCCAGAACCTGAACCCAAGGGTGATGATGTGCCTCCTCTAAACCTGCAGGCAGAAAGGTCGTGAGACTCAGTTATTTGAAAGTCCTCAGACCAATGAGAGAGCCATGAACAGAAATGTGTAGGTCTTTTCTATCCGCTTCTGAGAACAGGAGGTGAACACTGTTCCTTGGAGGAAGTTCTGAGGCTTAGAGAGAATGAGAGAAAAAAAGAATGTGCACATAGCAAAGTGACCTTTTTCTCCAACTGTTATGCAGCACACAAAACTAATTAACAGTTTCTAATTGGGTTGAAGGCTGGTTGTAATCCGAAGAGTCGCTCTGCGAGGATGACACAGCCCACAGAGTTCCCGCTTGCTTCTTGCTCAGTGACTTCTCTATTAAATTTGCTTAGTTCACAGGTCACCAGCTGAGATTTCAGGCTGGCGGTCGGGCTTGCCAGCTGCACCTGGGCTCCGCAAACCAAGCTGCTCTCTTCCATCTCCTAGGTCAGCATCCATCCTCGAAGAGGATTCAGGAATCATGGGATGCCCAAGTTGGGAATGACCTCAGAGGGCATTCAGGGCATCTAGCTGGGCAGGAATCCCCTAGTGGCCATCCAGCATCCAGTTGAAGACCACCAGTTTTGGGGACCTCATTGCCTCCCAAGGCAACTTAATTCAGTTTTTAAAATTTCTTAACATTTTGTCCTTACAACAAACTAAAGTCAGCTTCTCTGTTCTCCATTGTTCACAGTGCTGCCCTCTGAGGTCAAATCTAAAAAAAATCTAATCTCTTGTCCATATGCTAGTTTTTGAAGATAGATTCTTTTTGTCTTTTTTTCTTTTAAGAATAACAGCAACATTAATAACAGCTAACATTTTTGTGCACCTGACACTGCGCTAAGTCCTTTACAAATATCTCATTTGAACCTCACACTAACCTCGTGAGGTAAGTGCTATTATCATCCCCACTTTACAGATGAAAAAATTGAGGCTAACAGAGGTTAAAATGGTTTGCCCAGGATCACACACAGCTAGTAAATATGTAAAGGCCAGATTTGAAGTTAGATCTTCCTGACTCCCAGACCAGTGCCTTGTCCACTGTGCCATTTAACTGTTCTTGTAGGTTTGGGGGGATTGTTTTTGTTACAAAGATACTTTACTCTGGTAAAAGAAGAGGTAAGGGGGATATATCGGAAAATGGAGTTGATAGAAAAAAAAGATAAAAATAAAAAAAAGTTACTTAAAAAATGTTTGTCTTTTCTGAGTCAAACATCTCTAGAGTTTTTAGTTCATTTGGTCTCCAGAATCCTCACCAGCCTGGTCACTCTCCACTGTAAGCTTTCCATCTTGTTGATGTCCTTTGAAAAATGGAACACTTAGACTCAGCTCTTGAGATCTAGTCATCCAGGGGCTAGACTGGACTGGAGAGAGTATTCTATGGTACCAGGATCACCTTTTTCCAGAGACCACATTCTCTATGCCCTGGTCCGACAACTATTCTGCCTCTTTCTTCAACACCCCTCTTTGGCATAGCCTGAGATGTTGTTAGCTCTTTTGGCTGCCATATCTGTCTCGGGTGAAATAAGGTTCTCTTGGCTCACCCCATAGGAACAGCGTCTTTACTCAAATGTGAGTAAAAACAATTCCCCAGTGCTCTAACTGTCAGCAAAGCTGTAGAGTTCTGGGTACACCAGTTGAGGCCTTAGTGAGAGGGATGGGAAGTTAAGACTTCCTTGCTCTGAAAAGATGCACAAGTTATCATATAAGCAAATGTGTGTGTAGGGGGAGATGAACGTGAGGTTCACAGAAATATGTGGTTAGCTTCCTCCCACACCAGAAAAACCAAACTGGCTAGGAAGGCTTGCTTTTTTTTTTTTTTTAATTTGGGGCAAGAGACTGTGTAGGCTGGGCAGACTGCACCTGCCTCTCTCTCTCTTCTGTATTTCAAATTAGATGACATGGGTTCAAATACTGACTTTCCTACTAAGTACCTGTATAATCTTGGGCAAGTCACTTCCCCTCTGGATCTCAGTTTCCCTCTGTGCCAAATATAGAGGTTGGATATATACAAACTTAATTTTCTCATAATTTTCAAATTTCTTAATTTTCTCATTTATTAAATAATTTGGACTAGATTGTGTTTAAAGTCTTTTCATGCCTTAACTTTAATATTCCTTTGGTCTTCTCTCCATAGAAGAGGGGACATTCTAGTTCTAGCCCAGGCCTGAGAGTTTCTGTTTTCTGGATCAGAGCTGGCCCAAAGTAACACTTAGTTTATGGTGCCTGTTTATGGATCTGACCCAGCTTCAGATGGTCCCACATAAAAGAAATGGGGAGTCTAATTTATGGGGTCAAATCAGTTAAGATTGGAAGAAATCCCAACCCTTTTGAGAGGAAATATTGTACTTAAAAGATAGGATGGTGGGGTAAAAAATAATTGAATTTGGTGAAAGAGGAACTGGATTCAAATTCTGGTTTACCACTGGAAAAAAATTTCTTTTTGGTCTCTGTGTCTTACATCCCATATCTGTAAGGTTTCTTTCAACTTTATTATTCTAGGTACTCTTTCACCTTAATAATTACAATCAGGATAGGTGGTTTCCTCTTTTAGGGTTCATCTTCCATTGATGCAGACCACAGACCCTCAATGCCATAGTGAACAGTTTTCATGAGATATTTTAGACAAAAATATCCAGGTTCTGGAGGAGCCGAATCTCTGGTTCTGAATATTTCTGAACTGGGAAAGCCTGGTCCTTTGATAACAGACACAGACTGTGTTCGCTGAGTCTTTTTCCAGTTTGGTAGAACTTACCAGAGTTTGAGATACAGGAGCACAAGTCTTCCAATATCTAGAGCCAATTCTATGCCATGATAAGTTGTCAAAGGAGTGGAACATTACAAAACCCAAGAAACTTTACTTTTCTGCATAAGGTTTATGAAAGGGTTTATTTCATACTTATTTTCTTTTGATAGTCACTTATAATCCTTATAAGTGAGCCCATTTTACAGAGGAGAAAACCAAGGCTCGTAGTTAGGGGAAGTTACTAGAACCAGATCACAAAGCAACCTAGTAGAAGAGTGAAGCCTGGGAACCAGATCCTGGTCAATATACTCTCTCCTGTGCTCCACTGCCTGGGGGAATGATGCATTGTCTGAAAATGGATGAGTTCTGAAAATGAGGAAACAGATAAAAAGAAGAGAGAGGTTGGCACCTTATGTACAGAAGCTTTAAGTCTAAGTGGGGAAAGACTTCTTTTGGGAAGCCTGTTCTTGATCGCCTAAGCCTAAGCTCCTACAAAGACTATGTTACAGATGAGACAAATACTCCCCAGCATTTTGGTGGGAATTCTCACCAAAACACACAGGACTGGAAGTACCCTCAGGGGCAACTGGTACCACTAAAATGATTTTCCTAAAGCTCGAAGCTGACCTCAACACTCCCTTGCTTAAAAAATTCCAGTGGCTCCCTATTACTTCTAGAATCAAATATATATATATATATATATATATGTATATATATATATATATATATATATATATAACCTACCTTTCTAGCTTTACTGTGCATTAATCTCTTGCATATGTCCTAGGGTTCATGTAAATTGTCCTTCTCACTATTCTTCACCATCTTCTATCTCTGGGGCTTGGTTCAAGCTATCACTCCATGCCTGATGGTCATTCTTTTCTAATTTCTACCACTTAGGATCCCTATTTTCCTTCAGTTTTACTTTCAATAGGAAGCTTTTCCAAATTCCCTTAGTTGCTAGCCTTCTCCCTAATTATTCTTTTACTTTACAAATATCCTGAATATACCTCCATATGTATAAGTTATCTAGATCCTGGGGCACAGGGATGCTCATTTTGATCTCTGTATTCTCAGGGCTTAGTATAGTTCCTGAAACAATCAATTTAGGCATTTTTTAGTCTTGTTTGACTTTTTGTGACCCCATTTGGGATTTTGTCGGCATAGATACTGGAGTGGTTTACCATGACCTTCTCTTCTCCAGCTTGTTTAACAACGAGGAAACTGAGGCAAAGAAGATTAAATGACTTGTTCAGGGGCACATAGCTAGTAAGGGTCTGGGGTCAGATTTGAATTCAGGAAGATGAGTCTTCTTGACTCCAAGCCTGGCACTCTGTCCTCTGTGCCACGTAGCAGACATATATTGGGCACTTGATAAGTATTTCTGTTCCTTGAATAATGAAATCTGTTCCTCAGCAGAAATTTCTGGCACAACATATCAAGAAGTGAGTAGTTGTCCAATTTCTTTTTGCTTTTTAAAAATCCTTACCTTTTGTCTTAGAATACCATGTTTTACTTCCAAGGCAGAAGAGCGATAAGGGCTAGGCAATGGGGGTTAAATGACTTGCTCTGGGTCACACAGCTAGGAAGAATCTGAGGTCAAATTTGAACCTAGGACCTCTTGGATCCAGGCCTGGCTCTCTCTCCACTGAGCTACCTAGCTGTCCCCATACAGTTTCAATTTGAAGTGGTCACTAGTTATGAGAAACTCCCTATCTCCCAAGGCAACCTCTTCCATTTTTGAATAGCTATGATTGGTAGGAAGTTTTTCCTGAAATTAAACTGAAATTTGCCTTTTTACAACTATTTCTGCATTCTAATGAACAAATAAAATAGTCTGATCCCTTAGTGTTTCATTTAAAAACAATATTCCTAGCAGACATAAAATGTTCTACAGACAAGTAGAATGTTTCCGTAGTAGGGTTGATTTTTGAGGGTTGGGGTAGAGTCAAGTGGGTATAAGGGACTACCTGTCAAGGAGGAGCCCACTCCATATCTAATGTAAAGTGTTTTTTTAAAAACTCTTATTTTATGTCTTAGTATGAGTTCTAAAACAGAAGAATGGCAAGAGTACTCAACAGAGGTTATTTTCCCTTTTCTTTTCTTTCATTCTTTTTATTTATTTACTTATTTTAGTTATATGTTGAAATAATTTTTGACAATTGTTTTCTGACATTTTAGAATCAGATTTTCTCCCTCCCTTTTTCCCTCACCTCTCCCTGAGTGATAGTCTGATATAAATTATACCAGTTTTTTCATTGAATATATATTTCCATATTACTCATGCCATGACAGAAGACACCACATTTATGATAAAAAAACTCATAAAGGAAAAAATAGTGAAAGATGGCATGCTTTGTTGTGCAAACAGACTCAACAGTTCCTTCTTTGGTTGTGGATAGCGTTTTTCATTGTGAGTCCCTTGTGGAGATCTTGGGAACTTCACAGTTGATCATCATACAATAATGTTCTCCTGGTTCTGTTCACTTCACTTTGCATCAGTTCAGATAAGCCTTTCCAGGTTTTCTGAATTCATCATGTTTGTCATTTCTCTTATGGTGCAATAGTTTTCCATTACAGCCATATACCTCAACTTATTCAGACATTCCCCAAGTGATGGACAGTTTCCAATTCTTTGCCATCACAAAAAGAGCTGCTAAAAATATTTTTGTACAAATAGGTCATTTTCCCTTATCTCTGATTTCACTGGAGTGTGTATAGAACCAGTAGTGGTATTGCTTATGGTCCTTCGAGCATAATTGAGTATAATTTGACAATTGAGGTTAAATCACTTGCTCAGAGTCACACAGCTATAGGAAATGTCTTTGGTCAGGTTTGAACCCAACTTCTCTGGACTCCAGACCTGGTACTCTACTCAGCCACCTAATTACCCTTATATATATTTTTAAAATGTTATATTTTTTTTAAACCCTTGTATTTCGGTGTATTGTCTCATAGGTGGAAGAGTGGTAAGGGTGGGCAATGGGGGTCAAGTGACTTGCCCAGGGTCACATAGCTGGGAAGTGGCTGAGGCCAGGTTTGAACCTAGGACCTCCTGTCTCTAGGCCTGACTCTCACTCCACTGAGCTACCCAGCTGCCCCCTAAAATGTTAGATTTTTTAAAGATATTAGAATTAATTCTGAAATTGAAGCACAGTGGGATTTATCTTTCTCTGTATCTCTGCTTTTAGAGACAAATCTAAGGCAAAGAAATAATCCTTGGAGTTGCAAATGAATCATGGGAGCCAGAATGGAAAAAGATTCTCAAGTCTAACTTCTTCCTTTTACAGAGTGGGAAACTGAGTTCCAGAGGGGGGAAATATATGTGAATGTCACACAAGAAAGAAGTAGAGATACAATATTTAAACTCACTTCTCTTCCAAAGCACACTAACCTATATCTTTAATAGATAGCTAGAGGAGTCGCTGTTGGCAAAAAATAGCCATTTCTCATTAGACAAACACTCTGGTGGTGGGTCTCTCCTCTCAGCTGGTTATTTCCAATCATTCATTTCTTCCTCCCATTTTCATTCAGGTTCTTCAACATTTTACAGTATCTTTGGTGCCCCGCATGTTAAATTGGAGACCAATATTTGTCATAATTGTAATTTATATGAACAATGATGTTTTGCAATTATAATAATCTACATCTTTATAGAACTTTAGATATTACAGTGCCTGATCTCACTGAAACTTCACAGCAACTCTCTGAGACAGAAAGTGTATTAATATTATTGCTCACATTTTGTCCTACAGTGGGAACGCAGAGAAATTAAGTGATTTACTCAAGGTCACACAGGAAATCAGTAGCCCAAATCAGAATGCCAATCCTGGTCCCCTGAGTCCATTTTTCGAGATCTTTCTCCTTTAGTATGTGAGAATAGGCCTCGGGTTCAAAGCTGAGGCTTTTTTCACTACACCAGGGTGCCCAAATGTTTGAGTCATTTTCGCTACTACACCACATGAAGCTTACATTAGAAAATTTGCAAATAGCAGCTTGTTTTTTTTTCCTGGCAGAATCAATAAATTTGCATGATACATATTAAATGTTTAATTAAAACATGATGCTAGCACATTTGCACTAAGTTCTCAAAACACCTTGGAGGTGGGCCTGATAACCAGTGGTGTTTGTGCAGCTGCCAAGTAGGCCTCCGTCAATCTGCCGCCAGGCCCATCCACACAGTGGTTTCCTTTCTAGCCTGTGCTACTTTGCTGATATTAAAGCTGCTTAATTTAATTCCTCCCCCTCCTTTCCCCCAATATGATCTGGCCTGCTTCAGGGGTGATTTCTTCAGAGTGATTTTTAAGGATATATCAACTCCGACCTTTAAGAACATAGTCATCATATTCCTTCCCATTTTAATGCTCTTTGTACTTCATCCCTTCCAATCCCCTAGCCAGGGAGGAAAAAAATGGGGGGCCACTCTGCGAAGCAATAAGGATCTAAAGAACAATTTAAAATTTCAGGGTAAATCACTTGGAGACGCATGACTTTATTTTCTTACACTGAACTCTGAGAAAGGATTTTGAGTTAAAAAAAAATGAACTGCCCATATTCTTAGAATTATCAAAATCATCAGAATTATCAAAAAGACAATGAAGAAATGCCTGATAGATTTAAGTAAGAATGATACTCACTAGGATTAAACACGGAATAAAAGTTGTTAGCATTGTCACAGATGAGCTAGAAAGGAAGGAGTACTACTGGTCTTTTCTGATAATGTGGATGGATAGTCCTATTATTATCATATCTTCAGATGATGAAAGAAACAGAGAAAGGCTTCCATCATGTTGGATAGATCCTGTATTGGTGATTTATACGACATTATCAATACTTTTTAACCCAGAGATCTCCCTGCTTAGGCATATATTCCAAGGATGTTGTGGCAGGAATGGTATCTATCTTATAAGGCAGAGATAGTTTTTCTTTGTAAGTGATGGCAGAAGGCAACAAGCAATTGCTTTTCCACCAATAAGAAGAAATCTGTCTATCTATCTATCTATCTATCTATCTATCTATCTATCTATCTATCTCTGTCCATCTATCTATGTATCTATCTCTGTCCATCTGTCTGTCTATATCTATCTATCTATCTATCTATCTATCTATCTATCTATCTATCTATCTATCTATCTATCTATCTATCTCTGTCCATCTATCTGTCTATATCTGTCTATCTATGTATCTATGTATCTATCTCTGTCCATCTATCTGTCTGTATCTGTCTGTCTGTCTATCTATCTATCTATCTATCTATCTATCTATCTATCTATCTATCTATCTCTGTCCATCTGTCTGTCTATATCTGTCTATCTGTCTATCTACCTATGTATCTATCTCTTTCTATCTGTCTGTCTATATCTGTCTATCTGTCCATCTCTATCTATCTATCTATCTATCTATCTATCTATCTATATGTCAAGCTTGAGCCAAAAACTGCAAGGAGTCAGACCTTGGGATATGGCTGTTCCATATGAATCGGGATATAAAAATCCAGGTCTATGAGGAGTCACTATTCTCAAAGTTTAGTGGAATTACTTCCTGTTTAAATATATATGGACTTAGCTACTTGCATGTCGCCTCAGCTATTAGAATGTGAGCTCCCTGAGGAGAGTATATATATATAAATTTTAATTTTAATTTATTTAGCTAGTTAGTGCAGTGGATAGAGCACTAGATCTAGAATTCCAATGTGACCTCAGATACTAGCTATATGATCCTGGGCAAGTCATTTAACCCTGTCTGCCTCAGTTTTCTCATTTATAAAATGAGCTGGAAAAGGAAATGGCAAGCTCACCAATATCTCTAAGAAGACTCCCAAATGGCATTATGAAGATTTGGACATGACTAAAATGACTGAATGAGAACAATGTATTCCTAGCACTTAGCAGAGTGACTGGAATATAGTAAAATCTTAATAAATGTTTGTTGTTGAAAATGTTGATTCCTATAGCTCCCCACAGGCTTTTTTGACCTCGTATTGCTCCTCTTGAAAATGTAGAGGTGGAGAAGAGCAGTGACCATTTTTAGTAAATATTTCCTCTTATTAATATTATGAATATATTTATTTGTATTGAATTTACACTAGGGATTCATTGCATTCTATTATTGCATTCTGGTACCAAACTTGAAACATTGGAAAGGATTGAATTAGGCCTGAAACATACAGAAGTCAAATTGAGAAAGAAAGCTTCCATATATGTAAAAAACATTATAGCAGCAATCTATATAGTAGAAAAGAAATGGAAATGAAATAAATGCCCTTTGATTGAAGAACAGAAGAAAAAGGAAATTTTATTATGCTAAAAGGAATAGCAAAATATGAACCAATATTAATGCCAAATATTTATTTCTTGAAGGAAAATCCATAAAGTAAAAATTATCTTAATTATAAGAGATTCTAACATTCTTTTCTTAGAGCTATAAAAGCTAACAAATAAAAAGGATAATATAGAACTGGTCAAACTGTTGAATTGAAGTGAATTGAAAAGCTTACAGCACTTTTGAATGAGAACATTAAAGAATATACATATTTCTAAATGCCACAGAATAATTTTAAATAATAGATAATGTCCTAGGATAGTGATGGTGCAACTTTTAGAGATGGCGTGCCAGGCTCTGCCCCCATCCCAGCCCCCACACTAAGTGCTAGGTCTGCCCCACCTCCAGAGACTAGATACCATGCCTCCCCCCACCCCCAAGTTCTGAGCACAACCTGTCTTTTTCCCTTACCCCACACAGGGGAGGGAAAAAGCACTCCCATTGGGGTACTGGGAGGAGGGGTGGGTAAATTTAGGAATGTCCTCAGCAAGTGTAGAGAGGGGGAGGGGTATGGCCCCAGTACTCCACTCCCCTCCAGCTCTGCTGCCTGTGAGTTGCTTACTTTACCCTCTGTGAGCTCCCATTGGGCTGCTGGGCAGAGGGGCAGGGATGTGAAAAAATATCATCAAGTATGGTGGAGAGGGGGAAGGGAGCAGCTCCTCTGGAGTCCTCTGCCTTTCTAGTAACAAAGTTGGAGATGGGGTAGGGGGAGGGTAGCCACATGTCCAAATAGAGTGCTCTGCATGCTGTCTTTGACACCCATGCCATAAGTTCATCACTGTCCTAGGATGTGTAGAAATTATAAATGCATGTAAAAAAACAGTACTACTTAAATGGGGTTTCGTCAGCACAGATCGTGCACCGACCACATCATCACCCTAAGAATCACCATCGAACAGTCCATCGAATGGCAGTCCCCCCTCTATATGACTTTCATGGATTTTGAGAAGGCATTTGACAGCGTGGACAGGAGCATCATCTGGAGATTGATGCAGTATTACGGGGATTCCCCCGAAGCTCATCAACATCATCCAGCGGTTATATGAAGACTCTACCTGCCAGGGTAGAGTAATAATGGGAAACTGACGGCTCCCTTCACAGTGAAGACTGGAGTGAAGCAAGGCTGCATGCTTTCACCCCTTATCTTCTTGATGGTCATAGATTGGACCATGAGAAGAATTACCAAGGACAACAATGCGGGCATTCAATGGACTCACACCAAGCAGCTTGAGGACCTTGACTTCGCGGATGACATCTGTCTCCTTTCTCACAAGCAGCAGGATGCGCAAGCCAAACTTGCACGACTCTCTGAAGAAGCGGAGAAGACAGGTCTGAAGATCAACAAGAAGAAGACCAGGTGATCACAGTCAACAGCAGACAGGACCTGCCAATCCAACTACAGGGAGAAAACATCAAGGAGACGGACCACTTCACCTACTTGGGTAGCATCGTCAGTAAGGACGTCCGGAGCAGATGAGGACATCAGAAACCGAATCAACAAAGCCAGACAGGCATTTAACACCCTGCGGTCTGTCTGGACCTCCAAAGCACTGTCCCTCGTCACTAAGCTCCGAATCTTTAACACCAATGTAAAGGCCGTCCTCCTATATGGGTCAGAAAGCTGGAGAGTGACGAAAGTCAACACCAATAAACTCCAGGTCTTTGTTAATAGATGTCTACGTCACATCTTGAACATCAGATGGCCTGAAAAGATCTCCAATGCTAGTCTCTGGGAAAGAACAATCCAGTATCCCATTAGTCAGGACATAAAGATACGTAAGTGGAGATGGATAGGACATACGCTACGAAAACCGGAAGACAACATAGCCAGACAAGCATTGAGCTGGAACCTTTCAGGGAGGAGGAAAGTCGGAAGGCCAAAACAGACCTGGCGAAGATCTGCCGAAAATGAAACAAAAACAGTTGGAATGACATGGGCCCAGCTGGGGAAAGTTGTCCAGAACAGAGTCCGCTGGCGTGAGATGGTTGTGGCCCTATGCTCCTAAGGAGTCAACAGGAATAATAAAATAACTTAAATGAACAATACTATCTAAATTAATTTATAGATTTGATGCTTTACCAAAGGAAGGGGTCACTTTATAGAGGACAAAAGGATTAGAAATTTAATTTGGAGGAACAGGGGTCCTAGAATCTCAAAGGAAGTAATGAAAAAGATCAGAGCAGATGAAAGAATAGCATTTTTTGTACTAAAATAATCAGTAATCAAAACTATTTGATACTAGTTAAAAAACAGAAAAGTAAATTAGCATAATGAATGAGGTAAGGAAGAATCAGAAATAACAAAAGTCAATAACAGTGTTCCATAAATCTGAAAACATAAATTTCTTTGGGAAATAACTCCCTATGTCTCAGGAACTCCTGGGAAGCCTCAAAAGCAGTTTGGTAAAAATTAAATTTTGACTAACATTTTGGCTACATACCACAAATAAGCTAAAAATAGATATAACCTGACTATTAAAGGTCATTCCATTTAAAAAAGAAATAGAAAACAGCCAAGTTAGACAATCTTCACAACTAGAAATAGGGAGTAAATTCTTAACCAAACAAAAGATAGAGGTAATCACAAAAGATAAAATAGGTAATGTTGATTACACGAGATTTAAAAGCTTTTGTAAAAAGAGAATCAATGCAACTTTGATAAGAACAGAAGCTATGGATCAGAGAAAATACTATCCCCAAAATGTGATTGATAGGAGTCTGATATGGAAGATATATAATGAAATAAAATAAATATATGTGATCAAGAGTCATTAATCAATACTAATAGCTATATGAAAGAATGCTTCAAATCACCGAACAATAAAATAAATATAGATTAAAATAACTTTCAAGTTTTACTTCATACCCAGCAAATTAGCAAAGATGAAAAAGGTAGAAAAAGGCAGTTTTTGAAATATTGTAGAAATAAAGGGATATGAATGCATTTTTGATAGAACTATGAATTAGCCCAGTCGTTATGAGAAGAAATTTGGAATTGTGCTTAAAAATGACTGAAGTGTCCCCAGCTTTTGATTAAGAAATTGAATTCAAAGACAGAAAGAAAGGACCTCTTCTGTACACTAAAATCTTCATAATTTCTTTTTTGTGGTTCCAACAAACAGGGAACAACGCCCATTGATTGAGGAATGGCTAAACAAATTCTGATATAATAATAAAAGAAATGATTCATATGAAGAATTCATAGAATTATGGGAAGATTCATATGGACTAAAGAAAGAAGATCCAGGAAAATGATAACATAAAGGACCAAAACAAATAGAGGGAGGCAACCAACCAATCAACTAAATATCTAAATTCCATGTGATTATAATGGCTAAATTGGGTCCCAAAGAAGAAATGGAAAATGTATTTTCCTCTCTTTGCAGAAGTGAGAGATTATTCATTTAAAACATTGTATACACACTGCACTATCAAAATGGTTTGGTGTGTTGGTTAGTTTTGTTGATATTTCCCCTCTTTCTTTTTATCCTTTAAATATCAGGGATCACTCGGATTACTCTTGCTCAATTTAAACAAGTCCCCCCAATCTATTTGATGAACATTGCAATGAGAAGCAATGCAGTGTAATTGACTTGAAGTCATGAAGACCTGAGTTTGAATTCTGTTTCCAATACTTGCTGGTGACGGGCAAGTCCCAACCTAACTGAGTCTCAATTTCCTTACCTATAAGATAGTTATGGTTCATGTACTTCTTATTGCATTGAAGTGGCACAATCAGTAGATCACTGTGTCTGGAATCAGGAAGACCTGAGTTTAAATCCACCTTAGACAATATTACCTGTATGAATTTGGGCAAGTCATTTAACCGCATTCGTTTGCCTTATTTTCTCATCTGTAAAATGGGGATAATAAAAGCACCTATTTCCAAGGACTATAATAAAGATCAAATGAGATAATATTTCTAAAACACTGAACACAGTGTTTGGCATCCAAAAAATTCTTATTTCCCTTCCTTTTTACTTATCTCACAGGCTACTGGGTTAATCCAGGAAGCTAATATATGCCAGTTGCTTTTCAAACATTGAAGTTCTGTAAAAATCCCAGTTATTTTCTTTGTATTTTTTTTGTAGTCATAATTATCGAATCATTCTTACGTGTATATGTGTGGTGTGGGTTATATAAATAAATACATATATACAAACATAATATATTTGTACATATGTGCATACATTTAAATTACTATGTTCCAAATGTAAATTTCCCCTCATTGTTAAGGATCCTGAATCCAAGGATGGAGCTGCTATCTCAAGTCTCAAGGGAACAGAAACTTTAAGATCAGTCTCATTGTTTTTCTTTTAAACCACCTCTGAAAAAAATCACTCACTGATTAGAGCAATCCTTTATTTGGTTCTTTGCCACAAATTATGAGTTTTACATTATTAATAACAACGACCACTTAACAGTCAGTATCTAAGGCCCTTGTCTTCATTTCCCCTCCCTAGTAAGAGTAGCATAAGTAAAGAAGAGGCAGCTCAGGTCCAAATCTTTTGAAAGAGTTGTGAATCAGGATTTCGGGAAGGTTGTGGAAGTATCTAACTCAGATAAATGAGAGATAGTTCAACTTTGAGACTTAGCCTGGGACAGAGCTATTGAGGGGAGGGAAAATCAAAATCCCACTTCCAATTCTTTTTATCTAGTTAGCCTCCAACAGAGTTTTATCTCTTCCAGCTGCCCATACAGAACACCAAGTTCTAGGCAGAAGGGGAATCTCTGTGATTCTGAGCTATAGACAGCCTAGACCAAATCATCCCTTCTTTGTCAACACTCCCCATTCTCTCTTACCCATTCATGTCAACTCTATACCTCTTGGGTCTCTGACCAATCCTATCCTCCCCTTCCATTGCATCTTGTGGAATCCTCGTTCTATTTTAAAAATGTTTTCTTATATTACACCTCTTCCTCTTTCATTCCTTCCTTACAGCCAAAAACTTTGGATCTCCTCTATGGTCACTACATCCCTGGCCACCCTCTTCAGGAATGAGTGTACCTTCTGTCATGACCCAAGACACTCTTGTCCAAGAAAGGAAGTAAACATACCCTTTGCTCTCTATTTCCACTTCCAGGTCTTCCCTCTACCTTTACTCAGCAACCTTTCCTCCTTTGAAGTTTAGAGCATCCAGATATATTGTATTATCCAGATCCTGGTGGTTGCAATCTGTTGTTCCTCAGATTTTCTTCTCTCATTTCTTAAAGATTTTAGCACCTGATTCATAATATTGCTCTCTACCCCAACCCCTACCCTCATAGGGACATATATAAATTATATATCATATATGAATATGTATATAACATACATATATAAATATATAATATACATATACAACATATATGCATATACATATATAAACACATTTAAATTATTTGTTTTTTTAAATCCTCTATTTTCTCTCTTAGAATCAATACTGTGTATTGGTTTCAAGGCAGAAGAGTGGTAAAGGCTAGGCAATGGGGGTTAAAAGATTTGCCCAGGGTTATTCAACTAGGAAGTGCCTGAGGCCACATTTGAACCCAGGACCTCCTGTCTCTAAACTTTGCTCTCAATCCACTGAGCCACCTAGCTATCTCCTATTTTTTTTTACATTCTTTTCTTTTTAAAATTTGAGTTCTAAATTCTCTCCCTTCCTCCTTTCCTCTCTCACATTCACTGCGAAGTTAAGCAATAATCTATTTACATGTGAAATTATACAAAATATTTTCATATAATTTATATTTCAGAAAAAAAAACAAGAAAAATTGAATGAGAAAATTATATTTTGATTTGCATTCAGAGTTCATTAGTTCTCTTTCTAGAGGTGGATGACATTATCATCCTGATTGTGATTTGTTGACTCAATTGCACACCTCCCTTTTCTGCTAATAGACGCTTCTTAAATTTTCTTAAATCCTAGAGATTATGAACAAAAGTTCTCTTTCTTGCTGTAGGCATGTCTCTTTCTATTAACTTTTAAAATTTTTGAATTTTGAAAAAATGATCAAATTTTGGAAACTTAAAATTTAAATTTTAAAGGTTTATTTTGTTAGAATTTAAAATGGGGGGAAGAGGGGGCAGCTGGGTAGCTCAGTGGAGTGAGAGTCAGGCCTAGAGACAGGAGGTCCTAGGTTCAAACCTGGCCTCAGCCACTTCCCAGCTGTGTGACCCTGGGCAAGTCAGTTGACCCCCATTGCCCACCCTTGCCACTCTTCCACCTATGAGACAATACATCGAAGTATAAGAGTTTAAAAAAAATGGGGGGAAGAGCAGATCAGGGAAATTGAGTATTGGTTATAAAACTCCAGATTCTCTCCATTATGCATTTCATTCCCAGAGTCATGTGGTATTTGAAGATTAAGTCTCAGTCAATCTTTTTTTTTTTTTTTTTTTTTTTAAATCCTCACCTTCTGTCATAGAGTCAGTACTGTGTATTGGCTTCAGGGCAGAATAGTGGTAAGGGCTAGGCAATGGGGGTTAAGTGATTTGCCCAAGGTCACACAGCTGGGAAGTGACTGAGGTCAGATTTGAACCTAGGACTTCCTGTCTCTAGGCCTGGCTTTCAATCCACTGAGCTACCCAGCTGCCCCCTAAGTCTCCATCAATCTTAAAAAAACAATAAAAAATACCTTATCTGTCTTAGTATCAATTCTTATTATTTTGTAATTATGTTGGATCATTGTATTGATCAGAGAAGTCAATCATAATTGATCACAGCTGATCATTATTACAATACTGCCATTAATATGCACAATGATCTGCCAGTTCTTTTCACCTTGCATCAATTCATATAGGTCTTCTCATGTTTTCCCAAAATTCTCCCCTTCATCAATTCTTGTATTACAATAGTACTCCATCACAATTATATGCCATGACTTCTTCAGCCATTCCCTAATTAATGAGTATATCTTCCATTTTTAAATTTTGCCATCACAGAAAGATCTGTTATAAGTATATAGATCTTTTTCCTTTTTCTTTGATCTCTTTGGGATACAGATTTAGTAATGATATTGCTGGGTCAAAGAGTATGCAGTTTTATTGTCCTTTAGATCTAGTTCTAAATTATTTTCCAGAATGATTGGACTAGTTTCCTATTCTACTAACAATTTATTATTATACTATTTCCTTCCTCATCTCCTCCAGTATTTGTCATTTCTGTTAGATGTGAGGTGGTACCTCAGTACTGTTTTAATTTGCATTTCTCTAATCAATAGTGATTTAGAGCATTTTTATATGACTGTAAATAGCTTTAATTTCTTCTTTTGAAAACTGCCTGTTTATAACTTCTGACTATTTATCAACTAGAGAATGGCTCTTATTTTTATAAATTTTATGTAATTCTGTAATCAGTGTATATTTGAGAAATGAGTAATTTATTAGAGAAACTTGAAGTAAAAACATTTATTATTACTTCATTGTAGTATGGTACCTTTTTTGACATAATCTTATTTCCTTTATTATCTCTTTTAATTAGATCTATTTTGCTTTTGCTTTGTCCAAGATCATGATTGCTTCTCCTTGCCTTTTTAACTTCAGATGATGAATATTAGATACTGCTCTAGACCTTTATTTTAAATCTGTGTGTGTCTTCCTGTTTCAAGTGTGTTTCAAGTGTGATACAACAATATATCATTGGATTCTGATTTCTAGTCCATTCTGTTATCTACTTCCATTTTATGGGTGAACTAATCCTATTCCCATTCACAGTTATATTTATTATCTGTATATTTTCCTCCATCCCAATTTCTTCTGTTTCTTCCTACTCCTATCTTACCTTGTTCCTCTTCAAGTCTATTTTGTTTCTAACCATTACCTCCCTTAATCTGCACTCCCTTTTATCATCCCCACACTCTTTCTTCCAATTTCCCTATTGGTTAAGTTGTATTTCTATACACAATTAAATGTGTGTATATGTCTATATATATATATATACATATATATATATATTCTCTCTATGAACTAGTTCTGATGAGAGAGGTTCAAGCATTGCTTGCCAACTCCTATTTCCTCGTTCATTACTAAAAGCTCTTTCTTATGTATATCTTTTATATGAGAAAAATTTCCCCATTCTATCTTTTACTTCCCTCTTCTTTCAATGTATTCCTCTTTCTCACCCCTTTTCTTTTTTTGAAATTATTTCAATGTAATTAACTCATATCCATGTCTCTGCTTATGTAAACTCCTTTTAACTGTCCCAATAATGATAAAGTTCTTAGAAGTTACATGTATCATCTTCCCATACAGGAATATAAACAGTTTAACTTTATTGAATCCCTTATGATTATACTTTCATGTTTACCTTTTAATGTTTCTCTTGGATCTTCTGTTTGAATGTCAGATTTTCTATTCAGCACTGGTTTCTTCATCAAGAATGATTGAAATCCTCTATTTCATTCAATATCTAATTTTTTTCCCCTGAAAGATTACACTCGGTTTTGCTGAATACTTTATTTTTTATTGTAACCCTAGAGTTTTTGCCTTTAGGAATATCATAGTCTAAGTCTTCCACTCCTTTAATGTAGAAGCTGCTACATTTTGTATGATCCTGACTATGGCTCTACAATATTTAAATTATTTCTTTCTGTATGCTTGATGCATTTCCTTTTTGATCTGGGAGCTCTGGGATTTTCATATAATATTCCTTGGAGTTTTCATTTTGGGATATCTTTTAGAAGGTCATCAATAATTCTTTTCAGTTTTCTATTTTACCTCCTGGATCTAATACATCAAGGTAGTTTTCCTTGATAATGCCTTAAAATATGATGCATAGGCTCTTTGTGGCTTTCAGGAAGTCAAATAATTCTTAATTTATCTCCTCTCAATCTATTTCCAGGTCATTTGTACTTCTGATGAGATATTTCACATTTTCTTTTGTTTTTCATTCTTTTGACTTTATTTTATTGTATCTTGTTGTCTTAAGGGAGTCACTAACTTTCACTTGCCCAATCCTAACTTTTAAGAAATTATTTTCTTCAGTGAAATTTTGTGCCTCTTTTCCCAAATTCTGCAAGTTTGTCATGTTTCCCAAGTGGTATGAAATTGGGAGTGGTGTGGTCACTGTTTTCCTGGTCCACACTCTGGTCTTTTCCCACTAAGGGTGCCTTATCCGCTATAGTCACAAGTACTAGTGCTCCTCTTTGCTTTGGAACTATGTCCAGAGCCCATGTTCCCTTGCGACTGATCACCAACATTCCTTTTTACCCTGGAACTGTGACAGATAAAGTTGCCAATCAGTGGACAGCTGTACTCAGTACCAGCAAAAGATTCACTGTGATCTCATTCTGACTAGTTGTCCAACCCCTCATATTCTCTGTGCTGAGAGTCTTCAGTGTTGTTATTGTTACTACGGTTGCCACTGCTGTGTATGGACTTCAGAGAGGCTTTTACTTCAGTGTCACAGACTTCTTCTACTTACCTTTTACATATCCTTTGTCTAGGAAAATATCTTATCTTGACCCTTTGTTGGCTTTGTCTCTCCAAAATTGGAGTTGAGATGTTATTTTAAAATTGTTTGGAACAGAATGTTGGAGGAATCCAGCTGGGTTGCTGGCCCTAATCTGCCACCTTAGCTTCATCCTTATTAACTTATAACATGATGTCCCCTCAGATATCCTTACTTTTCCATTAAATAATCTGTTCAGACTCTTTGATCTATACCATTACTCCACCTTAACCACATATAGATATGGTCATATCATATCCTTGATCTTGATCATTTATAAATATTCCATTTCATAATCTATAAGTGAAATTATTCTGACCATAATTGAGTATTGAATATTATTTTCAACTTTCCAAGTGTCTGTGATTTATCCTCCCTATAAACATTTTTATCATCTTCACCACCAAATTCAGTCACTTCACCTTTCCTTACTTTCTCAAATTCTTCTGCTCTGACTTTATTCTCTTCCCTTACAGCATTCCCCTTTAAATAACTGGTTCAGGGTTGTGCTTTCCTTTAATACTTTGACCTATTGCTCTACATCTACCTTCTGTAAACTTCCATCTCCAATTTTTCATCCAAGCTTATGTAATGCTGAATGCTACTGAAGAATGTCACCCAACTGGGTTGATTGGGTCCGCTACAATCATATTTATGTTATCCAGTCTCAACTATACATCAATTATTTTGTATTCCTCTAACTGATTTTTTAACACAAGAACAGAAGTCCTTCTGAATCTTTTATTCTGAGAACCATGCTTCTTTCTTCAATGTTGTTTTTTTTTAAACCTATCCACTACAAGCTCACAAACTCTCTCTCCTCCAAATCAAATCACCTTATCCCTAACTCTCTTCCTTTGCTCCCATTTTGGATAAGGAGGTTGCCCTTCTCATAGCCAATTCCAACTTTATGTGCTTGTGTCCTGGTCCATTCCCATCTTTCCTTTTTCTTCTCCTCCTTCTTGTCTTTCTTCTTTTTCATTCATTCATTCATTCATTCATTCATTCATTCATTCATTCATTCTTCCTCCTCATAGTCATCCTCCTCCTCCTTTTCCCACATTAATTAAGCATTTTCTATGTGGGCTGGGTTTTGGGCAGGAAAATTTTTACTTACCAGTTAGGCAGTAAGGCAGGCAGGTAGGTAGATTCAGGTCTGAACCAGGTGCCAAATAAATGTGAGGGGGTGAAGGAAAGGTAAATAGGAGGAAGGATGGATGGGAGAAAGGAGAGGGGAAGGTAAAAGGAGCTCACAGTCTACTGTGATAAATACTGGGGATACAAAATTGTACAAAAAAGGATACCTTCCCTTAAGTAGTTCATATATTAATGGGACAATCAACACAAATAAGCAAAAATAATAACAACAGGGGCAGCTGGGTAGCTCAGTGGAGTGAGAGCCAGGCCTAGAGATGGGAGGTCCTAGGTTCAAATCTGGCCTCAGACACTTCCCAGCTGTGTGACCCTGGGCAAGTCACTTGACCTCCATTGCCTACCCTTACCACTCTTCCACCTATGAGTCATTGCACAGAAGTTAAGGGTTTAAAAAATATATTAAAAAAATAATAACAATGGAAAGACTGAGAAAATACTCAGAAAATTTCCTAGTTAAATGAAGTAATACTATGGGGTAAAAGGACCCCATGATAGAACTCCAGATTTTTGCCAAAATTTCAAAGTCTCTAAGATTTCTAGTTTACTCTAATATATTTATTTAGGGTTGTTTTTTTAAAATTAGGTCTTCTATCCCCTTCCAGGAGCTTTTTGTCCATTGCATTTTCTTTTAAGGAATAACTAGAACTAGAATTCCAGAAAAGCAAAACACATATCCTAATAGAACAAAATTCCAGTAAAGCAACACCTAAACAAATAAATAAATAAACAAACAAACAAATAAATATATGTTTATAATACACATGTGCGCACACACACACATATATTGTAACATACTCCAAAACACATATATATGTATGTGTGTGTGTGTGTGTGTGTGTATATGCATATATATACATATATATATCCTAAGGGAAAAATAATAATTTAAACTGAACTTAAAATTCAATGATATAACAAAAATTATTAAAGCTGTGTCAAGATTTCAAAACTGGAAAAACACACAAGTTATCTAAAGTAAAAAACAAGTAATTTATGTGGGCAGCTGGGTAGCCCAGTGGATTGAGAGCCAGGCCTAGAGACAGGAGGTCCTAGGTTCAAATCTGGCTGCAGACACTTCCCAGCTGTGTGACCCTGGGCAAGTCACTTGACTCCCATTGCCTAGCCCAGCGATGGGCAAACTACTGCCCATGGGCCAGATGTGGCCCCATGAAATGTTCTATCTGGTTGCTGGACATTATTCCTAATCTGACGAATACAACGAGTAGGATACAATACAATGAAACTTCTAAAGAATTGCCTTAGAAACAGAAACAGACTGACAGATGAGCATTTCCTTTCCTTTGGCACCCTTTTTAAAAAGTTTGCCCATCACTGGCCTAGCCCTTACCACTCTTCTGCCTTGGAACCAATACCCAGTATTGATTCCAAGATGGAAGGCAAGGATTTAAAAAACAAAAAAACAAGTAATTTAGGAAAAAGGGGTTGAATGATAATCTAAGAATTGCTCTCTTTTGATGAGGAAAGAAAAAAATCAAGTAGAATAAATCAAGGAATTATAAAAGATAATTTCTCAGAAGTATTGGAACCAGAGAGAAAACTGCAGAAAAATAGAAACTATAGGTCAGTTAAAAATATAGATAGATAGATATATTATATATTTGTATATGATGCTATATGAAATAAATGCTATATATTGTATATAATTACAATATACACATATTTTATGCATGCATGCACTATATACATGCAAATATACACACCGTGTAGATGTATATGCTCATGTATATATGCATATACATATTATATATTTGCATGTGTATTCTTTATTTGGATACCCTTTTTCAGAGTTTGACTTTGTATCCTTTTTCCTTTACTCACTAATATATAGACATACGTATTTAGATTGCTTTCACTTCATGTAATATCAATGTAATCTATTTATATATAGCTATAGATACGACTATATTTATATATTAACCTGGGAAAGTTCTGGGGATAAAGAATTCAGAAACTTGCTATTTCTCACAATTGGGGTGCCACAGGAGAAAAAATATTAAAAATAATAGTTGGGCAATCTGGGATTGTACCCAGAGAGTTATAAAATTGTGCATACCCTTAGACCTAGCAATACCATTGTTGGGTTTGTTTCCTAAAGAGATCAGGGGAAAAGGAAAAAAAACTTAAATGTTTTAAAAATATTTTTAGCAGCTCTTTTCATGGTGGAAAAGAACTAGAAATTGAAGGGATGTCCATCAATTGGACAATGACTGAAGAAGTTGGATTATATTACTGTGATAAAATATTACTTTACCATAAGAAATGAAGAGCATACTAATTTAAAAAATCATGTAAAGACTTAGATGAAATTAAGAAAAGTGGGATGAATAAAATCAAGAAAGCATTATATACAGTTTCAGAATAATGTTTGAAGAATAACTTGTGAATGTATGCCTATAGAGGAAGAAATAAAGAAATATGTATGAATATATATATATATATATATATATATGTAATTTATTAAATGATGCCCTCTCTGATATGGGGAGAGAAGGAAAAAGATATACATGGGAATTTTGGTATAGCTAACAAATTAATTAATAAATTAAAATTAAAAAACAACTTGGAGTGGTGGAATATAGATCTCAAGAACCTTGTTCCTTCATGGGCTAAGCAAGGGAAAGGTGTGTTGTTTTTTTTTTTAACACATTAGAAATACAGTGAAATAAATGGAGGGCAGATTAGATTAAGAAAACTAGCCAGAGGAGAATTGGTGTTTGAGAGAGAAGATAGAATCAAATAGGTAAAAAGCTGGTAATTATGAAAGAATAAAGAGGAAAAGTATAAAGTAGAGTGGTTTGGGCATGGGATTGAAGGCGGGAGAAGTTAGGTAAAGATAGGATAAGATTGTTGTAAGTAATATAAACTATAAATGCATATAACTGATTCCATTCATTTCTTTCCTTTATGTTTTTCTTTTAATATAGCAGTGAAAGGAGAAATATAATGATATTTGAAAGAGGAAAACATAGATTTAAGAATCTTAACAGTGATTGTAAATGGATGGTCTCACCTATAAAACAAAATAGGATGGCTGAGTGCATTGGAAAGTAAAATCCAACAATTTGTTATTTACTTAAAGACATTAAAGCATAACAATTCATACAGAGTTAAATCAAGGGTTGCAGTAGAACTTATTATGCCTCTTCTGAATATAAAAAGGCTAGGGAAGCAGTCATGATCTGAGACAAGGGAATAGTTGAAATAGATACAGTTATAAGAAACAAAGAAAAATACTGTGGTATGCTGAAAGCTATTGTAGGCAATGAAAATATAAATTTCAAATATATATATATATTCACTGTATAACATAGTAACTACATACTTAAAGGAAAAGCTAACTGAAATATTGGAAGGCCTAGGTAGTAAGAAAAGAATTGGGGAATCTAATACATATAACAAAAATAAAAAAGAAACAATGTCAACAGCATTTTAGATTAATTTGATATGATAGGTTAATTATAATTATTGATGAGTAATCTTTAAAAATGCTCCCATTTTTCAGTTTTGCAAGGCACCTTTAAAAAAGTTAACCATATATTATGGTTGTAAAAGAAATATATAAATGGAGAAATATAGAAATATTTAACATTCTCATGGATTCTAATATAATAGAATTATAATCAATAAAGGAAATGTTAATTAAAGATTCCTATTAAAATGGAGAGTAAATTAAATAATCTGAAAGAATGAGTAGGAATGAGACGGTCAAAAAAATCTTTGAAAACTATGTTACTTAGATAACTGTTACATAAAATGATCAGAACGAGACCATTTTCAAAGATATTTGTGATGCAGCTAAAGCAGTCCTTTGAAGAAAATTAATTTCTCTAAAAGGGAAAGAAAAGACCATTGAAGTAAGTATATTGTTCAAAAATAAAGCCAGATTAATAATTAATTATTGTAAATTAATAATCACAAAATAAGAAAAAAGGAGAAATACTAGGAATCAAAAAGATAAGTAAAATTTAAAAGAAAAAGAAAAGGCTATTGAGGTGAATAAAACTAAAACATTACATAAAAACAGATAAGGCATTAAATAATTGAACTTTCAGATAAAAACAATAGAAAATGCAAACAATTATAATAACAAAAGGAGAGGAAAATTAATAAGAAATGGTAAAGAAAATTATCAACAGTCACTATACTCAATTATGTGTAACAACAAAAAACTTTAATTACATCAATCAATATTGACAAAATATAAAATACCAAGATTAAAGGAAGAGTAAATAATATAAATGACCCAACATCAGAAAGAAAAGAAACATTGGACAAGTCATAAAGTAATTCAGACAGAAACAATAACAAACAAAACCAAATCCAGGTTGCATTTATAGTTAATTCTGTCAAATATTTTAAGATAAACCATTAACCCTTATGATATTATAAATTTTTCCCAACAATTGAGAAGTAAGCCATTTTACAAAGCTTTTTCCTATTTAACAAATATAATCCTAATAGCCAA
The DNA here is from genome assembly GCF_016433145.1 of Gracilinanus agilis. Lineage (NCBI taxonomy): Eukaryota > Metazoa > Chordata > Mammalia > Didelphimorphia > Didelphidae > Gracilinanus > Gracilinanus agilis. The sequence goes on from NC_058131.1 coordinate 80,490,659, forward strand.
ACTAGGATGAGATAAAACAGAGAAAGAAAATTATAGAACAATGCTACTAATAATGCTTAAACAAAAATTATAAAGTGAAATATTAGGATAGATGTTAAAGCAATAAAGTCTAAAAATCACTTTGATCAGATTGTACTTTGCTTGCTATGCAAAAACATAATGCATGTGTGTATATATATATACACACATAAATATATAATATTCATGAAAAAATAATTTAAAAATTCTATAAATTATACCATTAAGGTAAGGACAGGAGATAGAGACTAAACCTATGATTTCAATGAAAAAGGAAACTTTTCAATGGAGAAAAATCCTTATGCCAATGAAGGTTAACAGTTTCTGTGCAACTTGTAGTCCTTGAGAATTGCCTAGAAAAGTGACTTCCATAGAGTTGTAGAGTCTCTGTATGATGAAGGCAGGATATGAACCTAGTTCTTTTTGGCTCTGAGGACCTAATTTTACCCATTATAAAATGTTTCTAATGGCCACCTGAGGTCACAGAACCAGGTTATATGATTAGATGCAGAAAGATGTTAGAAAATACATCAACTGTTTATATTTCAAACAATAAAAAGTAAAGTTCACTTCTATGCTAAGGACTTTACCTAGAATTATTAGAATTTTGTATATAAAATCAAGGGAATAAGAATAAGTAAGTAATAAGACATTTGAAATTTTCTCAATAAGATCAAAAGTAAAGGAAGTATCTCCTTTGCCTTCCTTCTTGTTTAATCTAGTGATAGAAATACTAGCAATAGTAATAAAATAATGATGTTTTTCAAAAGAATAACAATTGGGAAAAGGAGGAAAATATCTTTATTTTGGATAATGAAATGGTTTACTTAGACAACTTTTCACTTTCAAAGAAAAAAAAATAAAAAACCAATAGCTTCTATAAAGTAGCATTAAGCAAAATGCTTACTACTACAGCATGAACTTTTCTATTTATTACTAATAAAACATAAAAAGAAGAGATATAGCGAGAAATTTCATTAAAAATACTACAAATATGCCTCTAATATTATGGAGTTAACCTATCAAGACACAAAACCTTAATAAATATGAATACAAAAGATTCTTTGCAATTATAAAGGAAGACAAGTAATTGTAAAACTATATACTATTCATATGTGGACTGAGTCAATACTCTTGTTTTTGTTCATCTTTTGTTTTCTAAGAAGACTATCATTGGATGACATATTAATTTTCAAGTGAATGGTATTAAATTGAGGCAGAGTTGCACAAAGTTGTCAGCCTCACTCATTTCCAGTCATGGGGTACTATGGCAAAACAAAAGGCAGGATAACTATGAAGACTTGGGATACAGTGGTGACTTTGGTCAATAAAATAAAAAGAAGAAAGTTACTTAAGTAAAATTAGAGATTTAGTGCTATATTTAAAAAAGAAAGAAAGAAACAAAACAAAACTTCTGCCAGAGGAGTAGCACACAAAATATATTTGTATGAAAAAAGTTCAAGACTTTCCAGAAAATGACTAGGGTACAGCATTACCAGAACTCAAACCATGTTATAAAGCAGTACTCATCAAATATCCTTAATAGAGTGCTTGTTAAAAAATTTAAATAAAAGAATAGATTAGCAGAACCTTCTATGTAAATAAGACTTAGAAACAAAGAAGTGCAATAACTATTCTTTAATAAATCTAAGAACACAAACTAAAGGGAGATGGACTTCCAATTCCACTAGAGCTTTTGGGAAATCTGGAAAGAAATATTGCAGAAGAAAAATTTAGAACTATATACACATATACAACACACATCACAAAATGCTGCAATAAGATATGTGACCTATTTTTAAATAAGAACTTTTTTAAAAATTGAGACTTTTTAAAGGGAGGTACCTTTCAAAACCACAATTAAAGAGACCAAATAACCAAATTAGTGATAGAATCCTTAAAAATATAGTTTTGATAAATTTTTAAAAGCTTTTTCTCCCCCATCAAATATCATTAAACTTTCTAGAATAGAATTAGAAGCTAAAAATAGGCGCTTTTTAAAAAACATCAGACACATCAGATACTTTGGCATACAAAATATATGGAGAAATGTCACCAAAGACAAGTTTTATTACATAATAGATAAATGGTCTAAGGATACTGACAATAAGAAAACTCTCATTAATAATATCAAAAAATCTTTCAAATTATGAATAGTAAAAGAAATAAAAATTTCAAATATCTGAAATTTTATTTCATATCCTCCAAATTGGTAAAGATGAAAAAATACAAATATAGTCAAAGTTAGCGGGGCCAAGTGAACTCATACTAATACATGGCTCATAGTATTGTAAATTGGTCCAACCTTAATGGAAAACATCTTGAAACTATGTATAAAAATGTAATAGACATTATATCCTCCCAACTATCAGTCCCACCACTGGGCATATACTCAGTGAAGTCAAAGAGAACAATATATGTCCCATTCATATTAACATTTTCATAGCAACGTTGTTGTGGTAACAAATAATGAAAACAAAATATGTACCCATTGATTCTGGAATGTCTGAATAAATTGTGGTATATGAATGCAATGTAGTATTATGCCATAAGAAATGACAAATGAAAAATTCAGAGAAACAATGTAGATACTTGTATAAATGGGATGCTCTCCGCCTCAATTATTATAGAGGATCTAGACTCTGATAAAATCAGTCAGTGGTATGAACTAATTATGAACCTGGACTAAACATCTCTATTGAATCATTCAGCAAAAATTTAACTAGTTGAAGAAATACTTGATTAAATTGGGAATAATGAAAACCAATGAATAAAATGAAGTTATGCTGCTATATTGGGACTGGCTAAGGATATATGCCTCATGCCCTTTGGGACTTTTAAAAAATAAACAAGGTGGTTTGGATTCTAGCATTCTAGTGAAAGAGTAATTCAAACCAAGTTCCCAAGAGGGAATCACTTTGGGGAGAAGGGAAAAGAAGAGAAGAGCTTCTGTCTCTTTTCTCCGCTACCCCCTTAACCAAAAGACACAGACTTTGAAAGATCAGGAAATTATGATTTTTCTTTTGCTTTCTAGAAGTGATTCCATAAGAGTAGTATTTGTATCTGCATTGGCTATTGAGGAAAAATGAACATGTTGAGGAAATGCAGTTAAGATTCTACCAGCAACCTAGGAGAAAGCTCAGACATACCTGGAGGGAACACTTAGAAGATTCCAACAAATGGAGTTCCAGGAGTTATTCTGCTCTAAGATTGATTCCACTATCTCCTTAACCCTATATATACTTTGGGGAGTCCCTTGGAAAATAAGGAGGTCAAATTAATCAATATTTAAAGAAATGAACTCAGGCTATTCACTAGAGAGTCAAACACCAAAACTAAAGCTTAAATATTTTGACTATATAATGAGAAGAGAGAATCTTTGGAAAAGACCTTGATGTTGGGAAAGATTGAAGCCAACAGGAGATGGGGATGACAGAGAATGAGATGGGTAGATAGTGTCATGGAAGCAAGAGCATGAGCATGGACAGACTTCTAGAGATAGTGGAGGAGAGAAGAACTTGGGGTGCCATGATCCATTTTCATGAAGATTCAGACAAGACTGAATGACTGAAGAACAATAATATATCACAGACTTCAGGAGAAATATTGTGATTATACCACTTTGTTAGTATTCTTAACTAAAAGCCAATTAAGTCTTTTTGGCTAATTGATATCATATCTGGCATAATTGAAATGATGGCCATTGGGGTAAATAGTCCAGTGGGAGTGCATGAACCTTAGGAAAATTATCCTTTCACCAGTTCAGGAGTTACCCCTATACCTTTGAGAGAAGTAGGCAGTGACCCTCCGAAATCCTAATGTTCCAGAGTAAATGAGAGTTAGAGAGAATAACCCCAGAGTCTGTCCTTTACTCATATGAGGTATTAGCAAATGAAGAAAGCAGAAGCAGGAGAAGAATATATAATGTACATGCAATGACTCAAAAGCAGCTGAATACAGATAAATTGCAAATACCTTTATAAACATACATACATACATATTAAATCTATACACATATATGCATATGTATGTATTATCCAGGGAGAAAAATAAATGATCTCCCTCCTCTTGATAAAAGGGTTGGATTCGGAGGACTACCACTGTCCAATGTCGACTATATACACAAAGTTGTTTCAGTTGATTTTGCTGGACTGTTCTTTTCTCAAAAGAGAGACTTTTATGGGATAGAGTATATTAAGAAGTTATTGTGGTATATAATTTTAAAATGGCATGAAATGAAAATTAAAACAAAATGAAAGGACCATACTAGCAGATCCCTAAGGTCTCTTCCACCCCTGACATTCTAATTGTATGTATCTTCCTCATTGACCATTAACTTTCAACCTGTTTCCCAGTGGCAGCTTCTTCATTCACTGTCTGAGCTAGATACTATCTCAGTTAGTCTCCAGCTAATGGGCCGGATTTGGCAAAGCTTTCTATGTCTCCAGGTCCGGGAAGCCTCTGGCCTCTGTAGACATGCCCTTTCAATGATCTCCCAATAAGGTCTTCTCCATTTAGTGAACCTGATCAGAGAGAAACAGAGCCCTGTCTGTGTCCCTGTCTTTTTTAATAACAATAATTATATTAATAATAATAATGGTAACAACAATAATAGATTTTACTTTTATATTGCTTATGATTAACAAAGTACTTCACTTACATTTTCTCATTTTATTTCTATTTTAAAGAACAGTTCAGAAAGAAAAGGTGTCTGTCCAGAAGCACACCTCTAATTAATGCATAGTTCTTAAATAGTTAATGTGGTTACAACACTGAATTTAAGTAAGTTTAAAAATATTTGTATATTTATTGAGTAAAAATCTTCTGTTCTTACTTTTAAAGTCAAAGTAAGTGAAATTCTTTTTTTCTTTGATGATCATCTAGTCTATTTCCAAACTCAAGAAGATGAAATTAATTTAATTTTCACCCTTATATAGCATTTGATAGGTCCTTCTCTCTGCATCACTATTTCCAAACTCAAGAAGATGAAATTAGTTTAATTTTCACCCTTATATAGCATTTGATAGGTCCTTCTCTCTGCATCACTGGTAGAAAAAGATCTCCATCCTTACCTTAAGAAGTCCTCATAGATTTCACTTGCATAAACATTGCTTACTTGTAGGCTTTGGTTATTCTCCTAGCTGTAAGCAATACAGATCACAACCCTCATCCGCTTCTACCACCTTGCCCCTGCCAAGGCTTCGTTGCCCTCTGCTGGCTACTGTGACCTTTACAAGTCTAAGGGGTCTCCCTGCCTTGGACTAATTTTCATAAATTCCAGCTTTGCTCCTTCCCTGACTCCCATTTCTTACATTCAACCAACCACCTATCCACCCATCTTCCTAGCTAACAAGCCAGCCATTCACTTACCTAGCTATCCAACTTCTTGACCTCTCTGTCAGTTTGTTTGTCAGTCCATCCAACCATCTATTCATCCATCTGTCTGTCTATCTATCTATCTATCTATCTATCTATCTATCTATCTATCTATCTATCCATCTATCTGTCTATCTATCTGTCATCATATGCATTTACCTATCAAAGTTGTGTGTGAGGGGACAGGATGTCAGGGGACTATTCAAAAACCAATTATTTAAAGGCTTCCTCTTCCTTGAACTTTGCTCAAATGTGGCAGTATGAAGTAGTAATGCTTTAATTACTGAGGAACTGGGGGAATAAGTTGTTCACTTGATACCTGACATAAGAACCAGGTCTAGAGTAAAAAAAAAAAGAGGTCTTCACTGAAACAATGACCACACACAAAGAGAAAATAGGATACCTGGTTCAAGATTAAGTAAGATAATGTGATAGTAATTCTTATTATTTTAGATAATATTCATCTAAGATTTTATGACTTACAAAGTCTTTACCTTCATTCTCTTCTTCTCAGATTCCTCATCTTTAATGAGTATAAAGCTAGCATTTCTAGGTATAATGTTGAATAATAACCATGAAAACGGACATCTCTTTCTGGTTCATCCCCATTAAAAATAATGCTTATTCTTGGTTTTAGTTACTACTTATCACTTTAAGAAAAGACTAATTTATTCTTATGTTTTCCAGTGTTTTCAATAGGAATGGGTGATGTATTTTGTCAAAAGCTTTTTTATATCTATTGACATAATCTTATGATTTCTGGGATTTTTGTTATTGATTTGGTTAATTTTACTTATATTTTCTCTAATATTGAACCTTCCCTGCAATCCTACTGTAAATCTCATTTGATCATAATGTTTGATCTTTGGGATATATTGCTGTAATTTCCTTGCAAGTATTTTATTCAAAATTTCTGCATGAAATTCATTAAGAAAATTAATCTGTGGTTTGCTTTCTCTGTTTTTGCTCTCCCTGGTCTAGGTATCAAAACCATTGTTGTCTCATGGAAGTAATTTAGTAGAACTCCTTTACATATTTTTTTCCAGTTGGTTTATAGAGAATTGCAATTAATTGTTCTTCAAATATTTAGTAGAATTTTCTTGTAAACCTGTCTGGTCCTGGGGATTTTTTCTTAGGGAGCTCATTTATGATTTGTTCAATTTATTTTTTTTTTCAGATAGGGTTATTTAAGTATTCCATTTCCTCTTCTCTAGGCAATTTATATTGTAAATATTCATCCATTTTACTTAGATTGTCAGTTTTATTGGCACACAATTGAGCAGAATGGCTCCCAATAATTGCTATAATTTCATTTTCAATGGAGATGTATTCCCTTTTTTACTTTTGCTAGTGTGACAAAATGCTCAGTTCTGGTCTTTTCAGGAGGAATGTTTGAAATTAAAGTTCTCTGTTTTTCCTTTGTAAAATTAAATTCAACTTTAAGGGCAAATTAGTTTTGGTTTTAAACCCAGATTTTTGATCTTTTAGAATATTGTCTTCCTAGATCTCCTTTCCTTCATAGTAGAAGTTTCCAAGTCATGTGTAATCCTAACCATAGTCTTGAACTACTTCATTCTGGATGCTTGTAGTAATTTTTTCTTTGATATGGGAGCTTTGGATTTTGGTTATAATATTCCTGGAACTATTCTTTTTAGAGTTCCTTTCCAAGGATAACCAGTAGATTCTATTCTTATTTTTCCTTTATATCTAAGAAATTTGAGAGATTTTTTAATTCATAAATCCCTGAAATATAGTGCCCAGATTTTTTTAAAGTTATAATTTTCAGGGCATCCATTGATTTGTCAATGATCTCCCCTTGACCTGTTTTCTAGTTTAATTTTTTTTTATTTTAGGTATCTTAATTTTCTTCTATTTTTTCAAACTTTATTTCATTCCAGCATTTCTTGCCATATCATGGAATAATTAATTTCTGTTTCATTTAGTCTGGCCTACCAGGGAATCCATTACTTGTATTAAGTTTGATACTTTCTCTTTTAAAATATTTGTTCTACTTCCAAATCTTTCCCATAGCTTTTATTTCATTGTTTTTAACCTCTTGTTTCATTTCTTCTAGGTAGTCATACAATACTGGAAAATCATTTTTTCCCTTTTGAGTCTCAGCTTGCAATTATTACAAAGTTACTCTCATATTCTTTTAGAAAATCTCTACATCCACAATAATTTTTTTAATAAAGGTTGGGGTCTTATTCGGTTTATTCATTTTTCCAGCCTTACTTAGTTCCTGAATTGATACAGAGCTCTAAGGTCCTCCTAGAGCCAGGTTCTACCTCTTGTTGTGATTTGGGGTGTGTGAGTATTTGTATAAGGATTAGTCCTGCTTGCTTTATATACTGGGTCATCTGGGTTTCTGTGCTGATTTTCACCAACTAGGGTTTGGTCCCTTTATGCCTTTGAAGCTCAAAAAGCTAGATGTGTGTGTGTGTGTGTGTGTGTGTGTGTGTGTGTGTGTGTGTGTGTGTGTGTGTGCAATTTTCTCTTGCATCTAAGGATAGAGCATGGATTATCTTGAAATCCCTGGGTGCTTGGGCTATACATGTCTGAGTGTTGCTGCTCCTCAGAGGTCTCTAACACTCTCCAGAACTTTCAAGTTCTTCACTTTTGACTTTCTGACCATTCTGGGGCCTTCTATAGGGAGTCCTCTGTTATTACTGACTCTGGACACAAGAGTCTTACAATCTACACACCTTGGCTGGTCACTTGGCATGTTAGGAGGCTGCTGGCCGTGTTGGTGAGTAATTTGCTAGCAGTCCTCTTCCCTATTTCTACGGAATTCTGGCTAGCTTTTTTTGCTCTTTCAAAGTGATATAAGACACTTGTAGTTTTGTATTGGATTTATTAATCATTATATGGACTGCTGAGAATTTTAGGTTTTTGCTGGAATAGGCATGTGGGAGCTGGGTGGTCTGCCTTCAGTCATGCAATCTTCTTGTCCAGAAACTCAGAGACTCCTTTTGATGTCATTGTGCTCATTTCATCAAGTCTTGGAACATTACAGAGTTTCCTAAATAATATTCACAATCTCTCAAAAGAGTTTGGCCTGGCTACCCAGAAAAAGACACAGGGACAGAGAATGCATCAAGGCAGATAATGATATGCAGTTTGTTAAATAGCCCAGAGAGTTAGTCTATTAGTACATTTTTCTTGGACATCTTGGACAGACACTGGTGGATAAGCAATTAGATCGGCCCAGAATTGAGTTATAGTTAGAGTCTATGGTAGAGTGCATTTTAGTACTTTTAACATTGATTTTTCAGTTGGTGACACTACATGTCTATAACTCAAGGAATACCACCATCTTCAAAGACCTAATTTGTTGATCAAAGGAAAGGACAAGTGCACTGTGGGTATTTGGAGCCTGTATGATATGACCAACTAAGAAAATTAAGATTTATACAGAAATACCTAAATAATATCATCCAAGAAATACAAGACAAAATACAAGATGGAAGCTATATAAAGGAAAACAATTTTAAAAACATTTAGAACTCTAGCCAGCATAGTGGCTGATATTATTTTCAAAAATCTGCTGATGCAGAATTGCTTTCACCTCTTCTTGGTAGAGAAATAGACTAGAGGTTCAGAATGGGATATGCATTTTCAGTCGGGCAATGTGTTGATATGTTTTTCGTGACTAGATTTATCCACTATAAAAGGAGGTGGGTGGGAGGGTTTTAGTGTGTAATGATAGAAATACAATACTTAAAGGAAGAAAGAAGTTTTAATAAAACAAAGTCGAAGAAATAAAAAAAACACAAGCTTATAATGAATTACAAACTGGGCAATTTTGTTACTACCTTGTTAAATTTAATATGCTTGTTTTCAAAACAAGCTGTACGCAACAAATGTTTATGTTTTTGTGCATAATCCTCTTTTTATTGTACGTTGGAATGTTTGGGTTTACCAACAATTGTTAAATTCATAGTAAAAATAAAATAAGAAAATTGTAATGGAAAGAGAAATTGGAAGTGGGCCAATCATATTACAAGAGCTAGAAGTAATCAGTAGAGTCCATGAGCCACTTTGGTATTCATGTGATATCAGGAAATCTTAAGGAAGACTACTTGTACTTTGGGTGGGTACTTTTTATGGGAGAACATGAAGAAGATTCCCATATTACAAAAAAAAAATCCAACCACACACATCCATATAAATTATGATCTGAACCTTTTGAAGGAGTGCCTAGATCAATGAGATAAAAGCCCCATCAAATATTTTAGGGTTTACAAAGCACTTTCCTCATAACAACCCTGTGAATCAGTTTAGTACAAGTATTAATATCCCCATTTTTTAAATGAGGAAAATGAGTCTCATGGAGACAAAGTGACTGGCCAAGGCCACCTGGAAAGAAAGCATCAGTTCCAAGACTTGAAGTCTTATCAATACACCATGCTACTTTTTCAAACATGGCCAACATGGTCTTATGGACATTTTGGCAATATGCACAGAAATTAAAAAGGACCCTGCCTAAAGATATTGACTTAATTTGAGTGACAGGAAACCTTTTAGAGTGGTTCATATCAATAGATTTTTTTTTCAAGCAACAAATAGCATTGTCTAATTTTTCAAAGTGAAGGGAAGAGCAACCCATCAAAAAGGGAGTTTGATGAGTGGAAACCAAAAAAGAGAATTTAGAACTGAAATCCTCTATAGAGACTGGATTCTCCAATGGAACCATATCATGAAACAATTTTAAATTTTAACATAGTCCCTCACATTATTTTCTATTATAGAGATGTAGATACTTTTAGAAAATATTTTTGCAAGATTTCAGCTGTAATTCCTTAGGTAAATGACTCCTCCTCTCTTACCCTCAATTTCTTCCTCTATAAAATGGAGTTTAAATAGCTGATTTTACATATTCTTGTCCAGTTTTGAATATTCTATGCTCCAAGAGGTCTCCTATCTCCAAAGGCTTATGGGTCATTTGTGAACTAAAACCATTCTTTTGAGTTGAAAGGGGCAATATCAGGTAAAGAACCCAAGGTATTCTTTGGAATTTAGATATTAATTATTCAGGGCGCCTCAGAGCTTATTGCTGGTCTCATATACACAATGAAGGAAGGAATTTAGAACAAAGGCTTGATTTAATTAAAGTGGCACAGTAGGTAGAACATTGGGCTTGGAATCAGAAAGATGAGTCTTCCTAAGTTCAAATCAGACACTTATTAGCCGTGCAACCTTGGACAAGTAATTTAACCCTATTTGTCTCAGTTCTTCATCTGAAAAATGAGCTGAAGAAGGAAATGGCACACCATTCCAGTACCTTTGCCAAGAAAATCCCAAAATAGGGTCATGACGAGTTGGATACCCCGGAAACACTTGAATAGCAACCAAAAATTAAGGTGAAGGGGGCTTTCTTAAAAATGGTTCCACTTAAGATTCTTTTTTCTTTATCTCCTTCCCATTCATTTTCATAGGAGAACATTAACTGGTCTTAGGGTAAAGAAAACTGAGAATGTCTTAGACCCAGAAAGCCCTTGCTGGTTTATTGAAAGGGAAGTGCCAGCAATATTTCTTAAGGGTGCAGTTTGACAAGCAAACATTTAGTGAAAGTAACAAGGACTTCTTAATCCTAAATCAGATAAAGGCTTAAAAAAGTTATGGGCAGTTAATCTAGTTATTTAAGGCAAGGGGCAGAGCCCCTATAGGAAATTGGTGATAAAAAAAATAGATAATGCCTGTGGACACTCTTTAGTGACCTGACTTTACTGTGTTCTAACAGAGCCTGGTCCCAAGGGAAAAGACTTTCTTTTTGGACAGGAAAAGCCTACTATAGCTAAAGCTTGGAGAATTACTAGACAATTTGGAATGTGAAGGAAAGAGAGAGCGTCCCTTGTTGGAGAATTTTTCTTTCTAACTAGAGGCATAAGAAAGAACTATTTTAGAACTTCTAAGGATAGAATTAATGTGAACGTAGGCAAATTTGGTAAATCTGTCCTTAGAGCCTAAGCATAACTGGATTTTACATCCCTCCAATACATTATGTATGCCCATATGTATGTATGTATACCCATATATTTATTATACAGCTATATATGCACAACACATTATACACGCGTATGCAAATGTAGTAATATGTTATATTGATGTGTATTTTACTCATGGATTTACAAGTTTGTTTTTTTAAACATCACAATCCTTTACACATTTTTACCCACTATACATTTCCACATGTATATAAAATATACACATTGCATATGGTATGTGTTCTATATCACACATATTGTACAGAACACATTTTATATGTGCACATGTATTACACATATGTACTTCTACACAAATATTTCTGCATTCGCATTTGGTTATATAAACACCCAGTACTCATGCATATACTATATACACATGTAATATATATGTATGTGGCATATGAAGGTCTTGCCTTTCTAAAAGAAATAAAAATAATCTTCTGGTCTTCAATTTGAAAGAGAATGGGAAGATCATCTCCTTCTTCCTCTAATGGAGACTCAGTACCATCTTTTAAGAACTTAAATAGAATTCTAAAAGCTAAATGCATGGAGAAGTTCCATCATTCCTTGCTCAGTAGTCATCCTGGCAGTGACTAGAAACAAATATGTGAGGAACCCCATCTGACAGTAGCCCCATGAGAAGCTCAGAAGGGAGGAACAATGTAGGTTCTACCTGCCTGCTAGTGAGTGACAGCATGTTCTACCAGACCAGTAAGGAACAGAATCAATGGAAGCCATGAGCAGCTCTGAAGCAGTTTTTTCAAAGGATATATAGTTCCTCTATTGTGTCTGGCCATATAAGTTCCCTATGTATGCACATGTCCTTCCATGTAGGTGGCCTACTCATGCATTTTCAGAATTGTACATCTCTCCAAAGGCATCTCATGGCTACTTGGGTCCCTTCCATGAATGTTCCTCCATTTGTATTCCCTAAGGAGGTCCACTCTTTCTTCTGATCTTTGTGAAGGGAAAGGACCACCTCAAGTCCTGCTGAATTTTCCACCTATCTACCAGGTTATGGTTTTTGCTTCTCCTTTCTCCTTTCTATTTCTTTCATTGGTTTGACTTTTTTTTCTTCATCTTTCTTCCCTTTCATGGCTAGATTCAAACAAAAACTAGTATAGTTAATTTTCCCTCAGGTAAAATTTGAAACCTCAAGGAACCTTAGAGCTCGGAAAAGAGTTTGCTTCTACTCGTATTTCCTTCCTTACAAGTCCATATATATAAGTTCCCTTATCTCATCCAGTTTGGAAGTTCAGGACTTCATCTTGCTGATCTCAGGCTGATTGGTATGAGAACTTTGAGCTATTCTATTTCTGACTTGGATCAATTTGTCCCTCTTTAGGCAACTTGGTGGCCCTCTGCTACTGGAAGCACCATAGCAAAGCTTAATTAACCTAGTGTAGTCATGCAATCAGCATAGCCCACTGCGATTCAGAATTCCCAGTCTTTGGATATCTGCCAGCTTCACCTTTCCTGGTAGGGGAGTTTATACATGTGTACCACTTCACCTCTTTTGAGGAGCTCCCAAAAAGCCAGCTACATCCTCTCCATCCATGGACCTCCATCATTCAGACTTAAGAGTGTTGGATAATCATTCTAATGAGGATCACGGCTAATTGAGACCTTCCCCTAGTTCAAGTAGAGGGGCTGATAGACCAGCAGGTTACAGGAGATCTAAATTTAGCCTAATTGTTTCCAAATTCACCTACGTGGAGGCAGATGAAATTGGAGGAGTCATTGCACATGTTATAAATGATAATACTATTGTTTACTGGTGTAATATGAGTCTTGCTATAATTGCATGTGTTTATTAATGACTACTGCATGCCCCAAGTTATGTTACTGCTTTATTACCTTGCTATTATGGCTGTTTGGTGACGTACCCATGTTAGGCAAGTACAAAGACTGGGTCCTGGTAGCTGGCTAGAAAATGGAGGAAGTAATAATGGAGATGGGGGCTGAGGGAGGTTTCCTCATTATTCCTATTCACACTATTTTTTTTTACTATGTTTTTCCTGACAATCCTTTGCTTTGATTTGATCATACCTAATGACTCATAAGAGTAAACACACTGATGAGAGTTTAGGAGCCATGGTTTAGAATGGATGTGGGCCTGTTGAGTAACTTGAACCTAGGAGAGATTTTGGAAGGGGTCTCCATGTGGGAGTGCCCCAGGTGCTACAATAATAGGACCATGCATCCATTTAATCTTAGAGCTGGAAGGGAACTTAAAAGCCATCTAATCCAATCTAACTCTTACCTCAGCAGAAACATTTTATATAATCCTTGAGAACTGATAATCCAGTCTCAACATGAAAATCTCTAGTCACAGGGAACTCCCCACTCCTCATGATAAGAAATATCTTCAACTTTTGAGCTTCTCCTCATATTAATACATCACATTTGAATAGTGCTCCCAAGAGCTTTTTTTTTTCTTTCTCGTTTTTTTGCTTAGAAAAATATAAGGTAGACAGAGTAGAGATTATTAACTCAATTTTACAAATGGGTAAATTGAAATTTAGAAGGGAGAATACATTTGACTGAGGTCAAACAAATAGGAAAGGGGTAATACCTAAACAAGAAATCAGGTCTTCTAATTCCTATTCTAATGTTCTTTCTTTCTTTCTTTCTTTCTTTCTTTCTTTCTTTCTTTCTTTCTTTCTTTCTTTCTTTCTTTCTTTCTTTCTTTCTTTCTTTCTTTCTTTCTTTCTTTCTTCTTTCTTTCTGATTGAAATATCATAAATATAGAGTTATAAATATAGACATGAAAATATTTCACTGAAGGAAGTAGAGTAACTGAGGAAACTTCTGGGGTGCTAGGGATTTTACCTAATTAATAAATAATTTATTAATGAATTTTCAATGGTCAGAGAACAGAGCTTTGTTTTTTCCCTTTTAGAGGGAAGACACTGGGAATTTGGGGACAGAGAAGTCAGAAATTGGGCCACAGACTGTTCTGGTTAATTTAAAGGGTGTTAGCATTTCCTTCATTTACTTTTAATGGCCTAAGTGGGTTGACTAGAATGAATACCTGTAGTTGAGATGTACAGAACTTGGAATCTGAAAGGAACTGCATCCATTTTTGAGACCAAGTTGACCTGAAATTCTAGAACTATTTTCACTGGCAGGCAGGCGGAATTTACCATCAAGACATGGCTCGGGGAGAATTAGAATGGAGCATTCTAATTATTCCGGAGAATAAGGTCAGGGTTAGATGGAGTTGAGCTGTGATTGATAAAGCATAAAGATACAAAAATTAGGGGATGGACACACTCAGGGTCAACTTGCACAAACAGATTCAGTTTTTTGGTTTTTCAGTTTGTCAGTTTTCTTGTTTTTTTGAGAGCTGTAGAGCTCCTTTTCTAAGGTAGGCTCTGCCTCCAGTCCTAAAGTTGTTACAAGATGATTCTATTATCTCCAGCTTACAGAAGATAAAAGGAAGTGAAATGGTGACCAAGGTCACACAGTTTTTCAATGGCTTCCAAGTGAGCAAACCACAGCCAAGACTAAATCCCACCTACCCAACTCACATTCTTAGGATAACTGACAACTCTCCATTTCACTGTTTGACAGCTGTCACTCAGTAAGATGATAGATCTGATTGCCCCAAGTGTATAAGACTGTCAGCTTTATTTCCCCTTCCCTGCGGGCAGAGGCAAAGCATCAGAGGAAATCGTACAGCTTTCCTGCTGCCCTCACTTCATTTAGCTTTGGCCACATGGATGTTGAAGAAAATGAAGAAGGAAAATGCCAGAAGCTTCCTGAGCAGGGCTAGTTAATATATCACTTCCCTGCTTTCCACTCCCTTTTCCTGAAGGCAATCTCCTTACCTTCCCAAAAGACCTACAACCAGAAAGGGAAAAATAAAACAAGGAACCAAATGTGTCCATTTATGTGTCCAGAACTCTTGCTGCTCTATAGCTAGTTAGCTATTTAATTCAACAAGCATTTATTACACACATGCTGTTTAAAATACCATATATCTGGCATGGGGGGGGGATACAAGGATGGAAAAGGGTTCAGCCCTTGTTATGCCTTCAATGAAGCCTGCCTCTCTCTCTCTCTCTCTCTCTCTCTCTCTCTCTCTCTCTCTCTCTCTCTCTCTCTCTGTCTCTTTCCCTTTCCCTTCACACACCCTTTCCCTTTTTTTCTTCCCTCTCCCTAGCTAGGATGAAGGGTTCCTTTTCACATTCAGCAGCAGCTAAATGACCACTTTTCATATAGTGTTCATATATGGATTAGACTGACCACATGATCTCAAAGGTTCCTTTTGACTTGGAAATTTTATAATTCTTTGCTCTATATATTCAATCCAACTCAACTCAATTCAATTTAATCCAACCCAATCCAATAAATATTTATCAAGCATCTACTGTGGTGAACACATTCTATTAAGATCTGGGAACATGGAGGTAAACAACTAGAGTTTACTATCATATCTCTAACTAGATATCTCTGTCTAGTCATCCATCCATCGCTGTCTTTATTTTTCTCACTCTTCCTCTTTTTTTTTCTTAAACTTTTACCCTCTGATTTAGAACCAATACTATGTGTTTGTTTCAAGGCAGAAGAGTGGTAAGGGTAGACGATGGGGATCAAGTTACTTGTCCAGAGTCACACAAATTTGTCTGAGATCAAATTTGAACCCAGGACCTCCTATCTCTAAGCCTAGCTCTTAATCCATTGAGCTATCTAATTGCCCCTAATTCTGTCACTCTCAATCCATACATATGCATGGACATTAGATATGCCATAGCTAAATAATGACAGTTAATGTCCACGGCAGAGAAGAAAAATTAGAAAATTCACTAATAAACATTCTATTTATGAATTGTTATGCTTTGTGTATGGGAATGCGTTATTAGCTTTAAGTAAATGAAAGCATTGATCAAAATCACTGCTGTGAAATGTATGAAATCCAGGCATATCTTTGTAAATTAAAATATATTACAATTTACTCTTGGGTGATTTCAAAGGCCAGATCATCTTAGTTAGATCAAACCAAGGTTAGATCAAACTTCAATAATAATAAGAGAGACAAGATTTTAATCAATGATTTTTCTCATTTTTATTTCCTGTTGTATTATTAGCTAATTGACTATTATTGTGCTTTATACATATACAATATATGCATGTATGTGGATATGTGGATATATTTAAACTTTTTAAAAATAAAAGTAATAAAAATAAAATACCTTTTGTTTTTACATTAGTGTCATTTCTGGATTAATATACTCCCTCTAGGGATCAGCTATTAAGCAAAAACAAATGATATAATGGAAGTCAGATAATGTATGCAAAATCATTCTACCACTGTGAAGAAAGGATATAGATGCTGCATTAATTCTTCTTTGGTTTCATTTTTGTTTAACCATTTATTTCTTTTAGTGATCAAGATTTTCATTTACATTTTTGTTATTAGGCATTTCATCTAGTTCTGCTTATTTCTATATATCAATTCATCCATTAATTATCTTCTCTGAATTGCACATATTTGCAACTTATTGTTCCATAAGATTCCATTCCATTTATAGATTACAGTTCAGTTTAGAGACAGAAACACTGAATTCAAATCCAGCTTTAGACAATTACTAGTAGCGTGGCCCTGGCAAAGTCACAATCTGTTTGTCTTGGTTTCCTCAACTGTAAAATGGGGATAATAATATCATCTAATTGTTGCGAGCATCAAATGAGATGATGTTTGTAAAGTACTTAGCAGAGTGTCTGGCACATGGTAAGTGCTATATAAATGCCAACTGTTCTTGTTATTATTATTATTGTTGTTGTTGTTATTATTAGCCAACCCTCAATTCATGACAATCAATTTGTTTCTACTTTTTTTTTCTTCACTGAATTTTTTTGGCTATATATTGAATCTCTGTTTCTGTCTTTGGCCTTCTTAGAATATGTCTCATGAGGGTATCACTATGTCAAGATTAATGATTAGAGTACTAATTACTTTTGCATAATTCCAAATTCTTACCCTGAACAGTAAGATCGATTTATAGTTCTCCTGACTGTGTATTTCTTTCTGTATATGTCATCTTTGCCAATTTGCAGGGTTTAAAGTGAAAATTGACTGTGGTTTTAAATTTACTTTTCTTTTGCTATTAGTTATTGAGAGTGTTGTGTTTTCATAATCATTGTATTCTTTAGCTCTTTTAATAGCTGTTCATATCTTTTGGCTTCTTATCTACGTAGGAATGACTCTTGGTTTTAAATATGTGTCAAATCCTCTTGGATATCAGTCTTAACAATGACATTTGATACAACTTCTTCCCACCACCCATTTATAATTTCTCTTATCTTCATTCATGTTGTTGTTGTACTTAATTTTTTTTCATAATAGAAAATGTCTATTTTGTCTTTTATGTACAGTAGTTTGCTTGTATTAGACACTTGAATATTTGTTGACTGGTAGATAAAATGGAAAATGATTTTATTAGGCATCCTCTTCCTAGCCAGTTATGTGAGACAACTCTTTCTTTCCCTCTTTACTTTTTCTTCTAATGATGAAAACTATTATGTTCAGGTCTCGTATCCATTTAGAGTTTATTGTGATGTGATTTAAGACATTCATCTGTATTTGATTTCTATGTAACTACTTTTTACTTTTCCTAGCAGTTCTTATCAAATGTGGAGTAATTTTGTTCTTGTATTTAACTTAACTGGATCATTTTTAAAAATTTATTTGAGTTTTGCCTATTTATTATATTCCACTGAACTATTTTAATATTCATAAGCCAATACCATGGAGTTTTGATGATTACTTTTTTATAATATAGTTTTGTGTCTGATACTGCTCTGTCCCCTTCAATCTTCCTTTAAAAAGTATATTGAGATTCTAGACCTTTTACTTCTTCAAATGAACTTCATTATCAATTTACAAAGCATCTTACAAAAGATCCTATTGTTGAGTTGATAGATCTAGCACTAAAATTTTCAGTTAATTTCAGCAATATCATTCTTCAAAATGTTGGCATTGACTCAACCATAAGTATAGAGTATTTCTAATGATTAGTCTTCCTTTATTACTCTCAAAATTATTTGATAGCTATATGTATTACATGAACATCTCAGCAGGTTAAAACTCAGGTATTTATGCATTTTAAAATTGTTTCAATAGAATTTTTCTTATTACTTTTTTAGCACTATATAGGAAAGCTGATGACTTTTTGGATTTGTCTTGTGTCCTACTACTTTGGTGAAGTTATTGATAAATTTATTTAGTTTCTTTGTTTATTCTCTTGGGTTTTCTAAGTATACAATCAAGTTTTTAACAAGTAAGCAATATTCTGTCTTCTTTTTTGATGGGTTTGTATTTAATTATCTTCTCATATTTCTATAACTAGAATTTATGGAAAAATTTTAAATAGTGGTAGAAAAAGATGACATTTTTACATTGTTCTTATTTGGAAAGTTTCTAGTGCTTCTACATTGCAAATATTGATAACTTTTGGCTTCAAACCTTTCTTTTTATAACATTAAAGAAAGACCCATAAATAAAGGCTTTAAACATCTATTGAAATAATAATATGCATTGTACACAGAAACTGAAACATTGTGGCACAATCAAATGTAGTAGACTTTTCTACTAGCAGCAATGCAATGACCCAGGACAATTCTGAAGGACTTATGAGAAAGAACACTATTCACATCCTGAGAAAGAACTGTGGGAGCAGAAACACTGAAGAAAAACATACAATCAATCACGAGGTTTGATGGGATATGATTGGGGTTTTGATGTTAAAAGATCACTCTGCTGCAAATATGAATAACATGGAAATAGGTTTTAAACAATGATACATGTATAAAACCAGTGGAACTGCTTGTGAGATCAGGGAGGGGGGATGAGAGAGGGGTGGGAAAAATTATGAATCATGTAATCATGGAAAAATATTCTAAATAAATTAATTAATTAAAAAATAAAAATGCTAAAAATATTTTTGTTGTTTATATGCTAATTGTACCAATTGTTTCCCTAATAATGAATTATCTTTGAATCCCTAGTATGAATCCAACTCAGTTAATTATTTTTCTGAATACGTTGCTATAGTTTTATTGCAAGAACTTTATTTAAAATTCTTGCATCAATAGTCATTCACGAAATAATTGTTTTTCTTTGTGGTCTCTCTCCTGGGTTTCAGTATTTAGACCATAAATGTCTTATAAAAGGAGTTTGATAGAATGTCTTCATTCATCTAATTTTTGTGAATATTTTTGTAACATAAGTATTAATTACTCTTTAAACATTTGATAAAATTCACTTGTGAATATATTTGAACCAGAGTTTCCTTTCTTACCTTTTTGACATTTAATTTTTTGCATTCTTGATATATTTTTTCTGATATCAGGTTGTTTTAAGATCTTTGTTTCTCATTTTGGCAATTTGGGTATTTAATATTTTTATGGAATCCAAGCTACTTCCTTTATATTCTCAGCTTTTTTGGGGAGGCACATAATTGTGGTTAGTTATATTCATTAACATATTGGATATAATTTTAATTTGTGCTATTATCTATATTATCTCAACAATGTTGACATTATCTATTTTTGTACTAGTTCCACCTCTGTTATGGAGCCAAATAAGTGTCATCATTCTTCTACCTTATGCCTTTAAAATATTTTAAAACACTCATCCTTTCCCCAGTCTTCTCCTTTCCAGGTTAAAAATCTCCAGGTCCTTTTATCAACTTCATTTAATCTGATCTCCAGCTCTCATCATCCTGGTCTTTCTTTTTCAGATTCAAAACAATATGTAGATGAACATCATCAAATGAGGCATCTAGAATTAGACTCAGTTCTCCCAGTATGGTCCAGCCAGGGTGGAGTAATCATCTCCCTTACTCTGAAAATTCTGATTCTTTTAATCAAGAATTTAGACGGTGTTATCTTTTTTGGGAGGCCTGTCAATATGGGTTGTTTCAATGAACCTTGACTCCTACAGTAAAACATAAGTGCTCTTATAGTTGATGGTTACCATTTTCCACTCTAAGATGTCTTGGACTTAGAGTGGAAGGGGATTGTAAAGATTCTTTAGTCTGAATTTTTCCTCTTACATAGGAGGACACAGAAACTTGGAAAGGGAAGGAGCATTTTTTAAAGTCATTCAATTAATATATAATAAGGTGAGCTTTTGAATCGTTTTCCCAAACTAAGATTCTTTCCATTACGCCGCACAACCTGGATCTTACGAATCACTTTACCCAAGGTCATCTCAACCTGTTGTACCCCACCCCTCTGGTTGGGGGCCAACAACTCCTGGCCTGGGAGGGTCCGGCTTCAGTGCCAGCCAGGCCCACGCATGACCACAGGTGAGTCACAAGTGAAACATGGAGACATCATCTTCGTCTGCTGTGCACGGGGGCCCCAAACCACACTTATGTTTTTGTGTACGTGCTGGAATGATTCAGCGGAAACTTTGGGTCAAATCAATCGCCATAGCAACTTTCAGGAGACGTTCAGCATGCAAATAGGAGAGAAAAGAAGAGCCACATTCTAAATTTCTCTAAATCACCATAACAAAATTAAGCTCCTAGCAGGTTGGTTCAGTCACCTCACCCATTAATGTTCATTCTTATGCTGAACCAGAGCAAATTCTGGTCAAGTCTGTGAGAATTTTTTCCTCTCAAATGCTTGGATAGGAGGAATCTATTTAATGTTAGAGGTGAAAGGGTCTATGGGACATTCTGAATTTTGAAGTCTCCATGGTAGCTTCTCACTCTTTCCTTTGTGGCACCAGTTGTTGTCCTTGGCCAAAGGGGACACGAGATACATCAGGGCGGGGCAGCCTTACCAAAATCAAAACTCAAAACCTGGCCATTAATACAGCAAGCACATTAGTGAGAAGCGACTGGCTTCTGTGATAAAATACCAGCCAAGCCAGCCAAATACTGGCTGCTTGGCAGCCCTGGGTAGGGTGGAGTAGGGTGGAGCTGGCCAGGACAGGTGTACTTCACTTTAATAAGACATGCTAGACATAAAACCTTACAAAACAAAGGAATTCAGGGGGACAATTTGGTTTAATGACACCTTTTAATATTGTAAACTTTGCAAAGCTGTTTCTTCACAATTGTTGTGAAGAAGAGCAAAATGAAACCATTCTTTTGTTTATATTAATGAATAAAAAAATGAGATTTAAAAGAGAGAACTCCCTAGCCCGTGGACACAGAGAACTGCGAAAGAGTGAGAGTTAGGATTTGAACTCAAATCTTCTGACCTCAGAATCCTGTGCTTTTTCCACTAAAACGTGCTGCCTTACATGCAAAAGGATAAACCCTTTTACAGGCAGTTTTGTCATAGGTTTCCTTGAAGATTATGGATTTTAAAATTTCATTCTGCCCAGTATCCCTTCACACATTCATGTTGGTTGCCTCTTGTGTCTATAATATAGTTCCTTCTCATCTCCTCTTTTTGGAATGCTACTTCATCTATGAAGCCTTATATAGATATTCCCCCCTATCTCTAGCAATGAGAGAGAGAGAGAGAGAGAGAGAGAGAGAGAGAGAGAGAGAGAGAGAGAGAGAGAGAGAGATATTAGATGTTAGAGGATGGATCTGTCTGGCAGATGAGATCATTGCCTTCACCATTTACCACTTTGATCATCAACTTTCATTAGATCTGGAGATAAGTCAGGGCCCTTAGCCCAAGAGCCTTAGGAATAGTAATATACCCCCAGACCACCAGCCTTGCTTTCAGAATTAGCTCTGTAGTCATCACTGAAGGGAGCAATCAGTGAAGAAAGGACCCGTCTTCCTCACTAACAACAATGTAGCTGTTGACCAACTGCCACCAATGGACAGGCAAGCCCAATAGCTTGGCATGGCAATACTGCCCTCCCATCTCCCCACCCACCCCATATCACTGGTCCTGCTTCCAACCAAGTGCCCACAGCCATCAACTCTGGAAGCAGCCTTTGTAAAGAGAGCTTGACTTCTTTGGGTATTATAATGTGAGCTAATGAAGATCCATAAAAGCAAGTTCTCATGCTCAAAGACCTTAACACTGTCAAATAGTTCAAGTTAGAAAACATGATTTTAATCAGTGGAAATAGAATTAAAGAAGTTGCATTACCATTTGCTTGGCCACTGTCTTCCAAGAACCATGAATCCTTTGTATCTGACTTGCAGCTGAAACCTTCCCTTATATATTTTGTTTCCCATTAGAAATTAGTGAGCTCCTTGAGAGCAGGATTTGTCTTATTTTTCTATTTATGTACTAATTGTTTTATACAGAGTTCACATAGTGCTTTAGGTCTCTCTTGACTCCTGTTAAATTGTGTGATCTCTGTACGTGTGCTCCTTCTCATCCTCATTAGATGTTTAAGCTCCTTGAGGGCACAATGTAGGGCCGTGGAGGTGAGCTATGGCGCACCAGTCAGAGGAGTCACTCAGAGCCCTCTCTGTGGGCACACCCGCTGTTGCCCCAATATAGAGTTTTCTAGAGTTCATTACTAGAAAGCCAGAGGGACCTGGGGCCGGGTTGCTTCCCTCCCCCTTTCCACATGCAACTGAGGACATCACCCACTCCTTTAAAAGGTTTGCCATCACTGATCTAGGATATTTTTCACACTTCAGTGCTTTGGCATGACAGTTACTTAATAAGTGCTTGGTGGTTAACTAAGATGTTTTTTTTTTAATTTAGATTTGATTTCCATGCAAGTTTCAGCACTAGAAAATGTCATAAAAAGTTCTAAGGAAAAAAAGGTGGTGGGGGAGGCAGCTAGGTGTCTCAATGGTTGGAGAGCCAGGCCTGGAGATGGAAGGTACTGGGTTCAAATTTATCCTCAGACACTTCCTAGCTGTGTGACCTGGCCAAATCATTTGACTCCATTTTTTCTAGCTATTGTTCTTTTGACTTGGAATTGATAGTATCAATTCTAAAACATAAGGTGAGGATTAAAAAAAATGTTCTCAGGATCTCAATGGACCTTGCAGTGGAATCATTCCATCTTGTCTTTTGTAAGTCATAGGAATTAAATAACAATAATGAAAATGGCACTACCACTGATGATGGCTTAAAGTTTGCGAAGTGTTTTACATATATTATCTCATGTGATTCTCACAGCCACCTTGGAAGGTACATGCTTTTATTATTACCATTTTAAAGAATAGGAAACTAAGGCAGATAGAAATTAGGGGGCTTGCCTAGGGCCAATCAACTAAAATTATATTATGCAAGCTTTGAATTTAGGTCTTCTTGATTCAGATTCCTGTAGGAGAAGAGGAAGGGAAGGGAATAAACATTTATATAGCTCCTACTATGCATCAAACTTTTTTTTTCAACAAATATTATCTCATTTGATCTTTATTACAATTCTGTGGATTAGGTTCTACTATTATACTATTATATGGAATAGGTGCCTGGCCGTCTTGGTGTGGAGCCTAGAGACCATGATATCTGCTCATCAGTTGAAGAAAGTAGAATTTTTAGCCTGAAGGAAAACAAAAGGTTCAAGGTATTTAAAGTAAAGGATCATTACCTTTAAAAAAAGCCATTGACTTATCCTGCTAAGTTCCAAAGGACTCTACAATGCATAGATGTACCTCAAAATAAAGGTCATTTTTCTTCAGAATTAGCTGTTTGGGGAAGGTTTTCATTCTCTTCTCTAGAGGTGATCAAATGAGGTTGGATACCAGTTCTTGAGGATGCTCTGATAGCTTTCCTACTCAGGGCATAGACACGAAGAAAGGATGGGCTAGGTGTGTGCACCAGGGTCAGGCTCTCTGCATGCCTGTGACTCACTCAGGGGTAGGAACAGATGACTTCAGAAATCTCTTCTAGTTCTGAGAGTTGGGATTAAGTGAATATATGAACTATGGCTGGTTAGACAAGAGAAGAGAAGACACAGAGAGCTCATGATCTCTATCTTCTAGAGTTCTCCTATGGAAAAAGCATTAGGTTATTTGGCTTTGGACAAAACTGGAAACTAGGTAAAAGTTACTGGCCAGTCTCTCTCTCCCTTTCCCCATTTCCCTCTCTCCCCCTCTCTCTGTCTCTCTGTCTCTCTGTCTATGTCTCTCTCTCTCTCTCTCTCTCTCTCATAATTTCAGATTAGATAACCACTCCTTGGGTGGTTTTTTGTTTTGGGAATGGTTTGGACTAGATGACATTTGAGGTTTCTCCTAGTTCTTAGATTCTAGCATTCTGTAATTCTGAGGAAGTTTCAGAAATGTAAAACAATTTAATATAAATTCATTGAATGTCTGCTAATTGCCAGTTCTATACTAATGTCATGAATATAGAGACAATGATGAAACTTCTCCTACCCTCAAGGAGCTTACGTGCTACTGAGGAAAAATGATCACCAAATGATCAGTGGGACCAGGAGTGTCCATAGCCACCTGCCTAAGGAATATGAAATTCAGGACTTGGAACAAACCAGTTCTCCAGGTCCAGTTTTCCTCCCCCTTTCAGGCAAATGGAATTGAGTTCGTTCTGAGGGCAGAAGGAATGCCCAGTACTGATGTGGGAGAAAATGAAACACTTTCCCAAGTCAATGATTCTGATGAAAAAAAATGGGGAGGCCTTTGTCATGGGTTACATCCACACCAGCAATAAACAAAGGGTGGATTCTGCCACCCCTCCATCCCTTTTTAGGCTACCTGTTTCTAAAGTATACTGTTTCCCTGGTGTTGTCTTGGTAAGGAAGACTACTGGGTTTGGAATAAATAGTTAACTCTTCTCAGCTTGAAGAAATGATTATTCAAAAGTTCGTCCCCACATACAAATGCAAATGACAGCCAAAGACACATGAATGTTAATTTTTCAGACTAAGTATGTAGACAAATGCTAGTCATTAGAAACATTTCCTCGCATTTATATTAGGCTGTCCTCTAAAAGACTTTTCAGACAAATATGTCATCAAGATATTCAAAACCATGTAATCTTATCCAAAGTTTCATCTATCAACAGTACAGTTTTCATCCCTCGCAGCTGTGTGTCAGAATGCGCCGGGAGATTACTCAGCTGATATGGGGAGAAGGAGGGAGGGGGTACAGACAAGGGGATCCATCATCGCCCTAACAAGGAAGCCTGTGGAGTGGAACGGAGGATTTGGTCACCATCTCCAAAAGGCGGTTCTCCGGGATGGTCCCCAGACAGGTCCTTCCAGAGGGTGAAAGCTCGGCTTTGGTTGGTTCTAATTTGCTTTCCTTCCCTGTGAACAGTTTGCCAATATGGTCCTCTCCTGCACTAGGCAAATGAGGAGATGACAGATTAAGTTATGAACAGAATGATGCTGAGACTCCGAGTTTATGTGACCCCTTTGGAGAGACCGAAACTTCAGCATGTCATGTCAGAGGCTTGAGAGAATTGGGGGAGGCAACGTAGGGGAGATTACAATTGAAATTTGTCTGAAAGCCCAGAATTTTGCCTTGAGCAGAATTGTTTTTCTCATGTCATGAAAGTGAAATCTTTTGCTTGCTGGGAAGGGGGTCATGTATTGGGATGCTGAAAGATGGGAGCATAGAAAGAGAGGTCTTTGTGGAATTATTTACACCCTGGAAAGTTTCTATATTCTGGGGGGTCTACCAAGCTCCTTGATTCATTGCAGGACTATAAGATGCCCAATTGGATGGGACCATACTCTTCATTTTACAGAAAAAGAAACTGAGGACTTCCCTTCCCATTTTCCCCACAGTTGGCAAAACTATAATTCACCATATTGTAAGAAAAGAAAATTTAGAACCAAAAGGATCTAAAGATTATCTAGTCTAAACCCAGCATTTAACATAAAAAGGAAACCAAGGACCAGAGTCATTAAAGGACTTGGCCAAGACCACATAGCCAGCATGTAGCATAGCTGGGATTCAGGCCCAGACTATAAGCTTCCAAATCAGAAGAGATTTCCATGCTGTTGAAAAACAGTGAATATTTCTCTAGAGCAGGTCTTAGAAATCCAGGCTGGGAAATTTGTTCCAAAGCAGTTATTATCCCCCAAAAGAAGCATTAAAAAAAATCTTACCCATCATAGATTCAATACCATGTGTTGGTTTCAAGACAGAAAAGCAATAAGGGCTAGATAATAGGGATTGAGTGACTTGCCCA
Source organism: Gracilinanus agilis (assembly GCF_016433145.1). Taxonomy (NCBI): domain Eukaryota; kingdom Metazoa; phylum Chordata; class Mammalia; order Didelphimorphia; family Didelphidae; genus Gracilinanus; species Gracilinanus agilis. The sequence goes on from NC_058131.1 coordinate 80,517,091, forward strand.
GGGTCACCCAGATAGGAATGTCTATGGTCAAATCTGAACCAAGGATCTCCCATCTCTAGGCCTGGCTCTCATTCCAGCTGCCCCATCATAGAAAGCATTTTTTTTTTAAATTTTAAACCCTTAACTTCTGTGTATTGACTTATAGGTGGAAGATTGGTAAGGGTAGGCAATGGGGGTCAAGTGACTTGCCCACGGGTCACACAGCTGGGAAGTGTCTGAGGCCGGATTTGAACCTAGGACCTCCTGTCTCTAGGCCTGGCTCTCAATCCACTGAGCTACCCAGCTGCCCCTAAAGGAAGCATTTTAAAAGGGCCTACTATGTGCCTGGCATTGTGCTAAGTCGAGGATACCAAAAAGGGCAAAAACGTAGTCTCTGCCCTCCAAGAACTCCCTTTCTAAATGAGGCAATGATATTCAAACAACCATAAACCTCCAAGATATATACAGTGTAATGGGAAGGCATTCTCAGAGGGAAGGCACTTTAGTTGAACCATCTTTGTCAGTAACTGTGGGACTATTGAATTTCCTGGTCAATCCCATCACGGAGACTATCAGAAAGGCTGCCCATTTTGTAGTTACTGTTTGCATGTAAGTCCTGCGCCACAGCCACTGCTTGGCAGGGGGCCCGGGAAAGGAAGGTTCCTGCCTCTTCTAGGAGGTCTACTCAATTGGCAGCAAACAAAAGGAAGTATCTCCCTGGGGACCCAGAATGCAACCTTAGGCCACCATTTGTGTAATATCTTTCCAGGGCAAAGTTACTCCCATTGAGTGGATGGGCCAAAGACCCTTTGAGACCATGAAGTAAACTTGTCTGGGATATCAGGACAAACTCCCCCTTTCCCCACACCTAGTTAAATCCCAGATCACTAAAGTGAACTGAAGAAATATATCCTGACTCTCAATTTGCAGAGGAAATTAAGGTCAGGAGAGTCAGAATTACAAAGTTGCTGGGATTCAAATTTGTGTCTTCTCACTCCATAACCCTGGACTATTCTTTCTTTCCTTTCTCTCTCCTTCTCTCTCTCTCTCTCTCTCTCTCTCTCTCTCTCTCTCTCTCTCTCTCTCTCTCTTTCTCTTTCTCTCTTTCTCT
>NC_058131.1:80523178-80593919 GCF_016433145.1 Gracilinanus agilis
GATAGAGAGAGAGAGAGAGAGAGAGAGAGAGAGAGAGAGAGAGAGAGAGAGAGAGATTGAGAATCAGTGAGAGTACTAGGTACACATAGGTGACATTCAGAAAACATTGGTCTCTATGCCGCTCTTGGCATGGCTACATTAATGGTATGCCAGGTCCCCATGCTGTACTGCCTGAAGATTATTTTAAGAGACCATTTATTCAGAGTAATGTGCTTTAATTATCTTGTCTTCTTGTTTTGTGGTAATCCTATCCCTTTGATGAGGTCTTTTCAAAGATCCCTTTTGAAGGGAGAGGAAGGGCCATTGAGCTGGTAGAGTTTGGGATCACACACACTCCTCAGGCTTGAGTACCCTGGGGTATAGGGGAATAGGACTAATAAGAGTGTGTGTGTGTGTGTGTGTGTGTGTGTGTGTGTGTGTGTGTGTGTGTGTAGAGCAGGTACTGGGACAAGATCCACCATGGACTGTCAGTTGGTCATGATGGTCCTTGATAGCTACCGGCTGGAGTCCTTTGGGAGATCAACATGGGGGCGCTGTCGAAATGCCTTGTGCCACTGGCTATGGGGCAAGGCTGGTGCTGCATATTTGAGTGTGTCTGTGTGTGAAAGAACAGGAAGTCTGGGAATATTTCTGCTTCTTAGGGTGGGTGGGGGGGTCAGTGTCCCAAATTTTAAATGGGGTCTCCAAGACCTGAGGCTCTCTACAACCATGTCCGCTGATGTGTGTCCCCAGGAAACCCTGGCAACCAAAGCCACGTCCTGCTGGAAAGCATTTTAAAAATATGTTTCATAACAGCATGCGGGATCGGCCCATCATTTTCACTGCCTGTAAATTCCACCCCCCCAAACCACTTTTCAGTGGTAACTAACCCACTCGTTAATTTCCACTGAAACAAGGCTAGTGGTTTACTTACTACCTGAATGAGTTTACTACCAAGCCCTGGAGGCAGTGGTGGTTGTGAAGAAAAATAGAAATAAAATAGATGGGAAATCTGAGACATTGTTTTAAAACAACGGTTTTTTAGGGTGTTTGATTTACTATTCAACTGTGCACAGCTGCTACTCAGAAAGCAGGAAGCGTGCCAAGGAGGAGAGATGGTAAAAAGGACCCAGGGCCGCCGCCGGCAGCACTGAAGGGAGTTTAGTTTGCAGACTGAACTAGTTAACTGGATGGAAGAACTCTGGATGGCCAGTACTCCTGATGGGCCACTGAGATGGGCTCCTCTGTGATAGGGGCTTCCCCAGTCACATGACCGTCAGATGTTTCTGGCTGTTTGAATGTCAGGTCAGCTCTGCTTTCTTCCTGCAAATTTCTAATCATCATTTCCACAATCACTGCCTTTGTTTCTTCTGTTTCACCCTGTCCCCAAGATCCTCTCACAATTATCTGGAAAAATATCACCTGCTCGGAGAGACTAGAATGGTTCGGTCCTCACGAAGGAGTCCACAAACTGGAAGACCTGGGTTTGAATTGGGTGGCTTCATAGTCTTGCGCGGACCACTCCCACTCCAGGTCTCAGTTTTATCCTCTGTAAAATATAGAAAAAATAATCTTGAGACCTCTGAGGAGTCTTCCATGCTGCGTGACAGTTCATGGTCTCATGAGCTTACCAGTGGACCCCACATTATGAGGATTCTGGGAGGAAGAAATGAAAAGACCTTGAAAGAGAGGACCTTTCCCTAAGGTGCTCAACAGAGAAACAGGGGCTGCCCAGAATTAACTCCTTATCTCGCCATCTTTGAAAGGGACATAGATTTGAATAATTCCATTCAATCTGATTCAACAAATATTTAAGGGTCCAGGAAAGGCGAGAAATCCTTTGGCTCAGACAGATTCTAGCTGTGACTTCTTAGGCAATTCACTCTCTGATCTTCCTTTTCCTGTCTGTAAGGGCCATTACACCCCCATTTAATTGGGTTATTGTGGGGAAAGTACTTTTTCAACCTTAAAACACTCAGAGATGTGAATAGGTGCTGCTCCTGCCTGCTATGGGCAGGCTACTCTATAAGGCACTGAGGCACAGTGTTTAGATATGACCTGGTCCTCATCCTCGAAGGACTCACAGATCAGACAATCCACCCAATTCATAATGCTCCACTGAAGCAAATTTTGCTGTAGTATAAACTGGTTCACTTCTTAACTTATTCAAGTAATTCCATTCAAGAAGAGCCTCCCAAGCTGAGTGAGGCCAGCCTGCCTGCCCCTCATTAAGATTTAACTACTGCAGGGAAATCTCTGAGAGCAGAATCTTTTCCTTAAGCCCAAGGTACATGGCGAATGATTAGTGATTTTTTTTTCCCTTAAAGGCCATTTTGGTGACCCATTTTTTTTATTGGGTAGACCTTTTATTTATTTTTAATTTTTAATTTATTCCCATGGTTACATGATTCTTGTTGTCTTCCTCCCTTCTACCCTTCCCCCTCCCAGAGTTGATAAGCAATTCTATTGGGTTTTATATATATATATTTAATTACTTAAATTAAAATAAAATAACATGTAAAATAAATAAAATAAATATATATATAATATATAATAAATAAATTAAATAAAAATAAATAAAAGGTCTACCCAATAAAAAAAGGGTATATATATTATTACTCAAAACCTATTTCTATATTATTCATTTTTGTAACAGAGTAATCTTTTAATGGGTAGATTTTTTTCTGATGGAAACAAATCCCCCAGAGGAACTCAAGTAAACACAGCCACAAAACAGCACTAACCCAATATTTCCCTCTTAGGTTCCCTTGGCTCTCATCCCTGGAATGTCCTTCTTCTCCAAATATTCTAGGGAGAAATCTGGCATTTCTATTGGGTAAGATATCTAGCATGTATAGTCCTAGATAAAGAATCATAGATTTAAAAGGAAACTGAAAGGTCATCTAGTGTAACCTCTTCATTTTACAGATGGAGAAACTGAAGTCTGGAAAGATGAACTGATGACCAAACTTGACAGAGAAGTAAGATTTGAACTTAGGTCCCCTCACTCCAAACCCAATATTCTTTCCCTGCTCGGGACATCCACCCATATGACTTCTTGTTTGAGGGCCAGATAGAATGGGTTCTGTTAAGATTTAAGCTCTCTGGGATCTTGCCTGGTTGAGCTATCAACTTGAAATAAGACATTTATTGTGGAGAACCTAGCAAACCATTGGCTAGGTAACATAAGCAGGTCAGGCCTCACCCCACCATACCAAAGGTCTGGAAGGAGATTGCTTTTGGAAGCCCTTCTAGGTAATGATTGTTCAAAGGGGAATGAGAGGACAGTCTGTCCAGAATAGAGGAGGCTTCCACTTCAATGACTAGGGAGGCAGGGAGGTTGAAAGGTAGCCTTTATAAAGGGATTTCTCAAGCTGTGCTCACTTCTGAGGGCCTGACAATAGAATCCCAGGTTCAAGAAATGCTTTCTTGGCTCTTATCAAGTTTTCTCAAGTGTTGCAGGTGAGGAAAGAAGGAGGATAATAAATGGTCACTTTTTAGCTGTTGAAAAATGTCTGCTTCCCAATTTGCTCCTGACTTAGTTTTTTGGAAAGGTGCCTGATCCCAGCATATGTGATTCAGATTTCTCTTCTTTTGGGTTTCCTTTGTAGTCTTTGTCAGGTCCTGGATTGTGGTGACTGATAAACAAATTACCACAAAGTCAGCCCAGATGGATAGGTCAGATGTACTTCACTCATAATGTGAGCATAACTGGGAAGTTAGAGGACATGGGTTTAAATCCAGGTTTTGCCTTTTAGCAGCTAAGTGACCTTGGGTAATTCATCTCACTTTTTTATGATTTAATTTTCTCCTTTGTAAAATAAAGACTTTTTGTCCTGCTCTCTGTGAACTTATGGTATTTTTTATGACCATATTTCATATAATTGGTTTTCTTTGTAATCTTGTTTTTTTTATTCTTAGAATTACTCTGAGAAGATAATTTAAATTATTCTGAGAAGAGCTTCATTATTCTAATGAAGGGGGTCCATAAATGATACCAAAAAAAAAAGGATAGAAACTCATAGTCTAGATGATCTTCAAGACCCCTTCACACCTTGAATACTGTCACGTCATGGTCCTACAGGACCAGAGTGCATTGACTGGCTCTGCTCCTCCATGGGGTCTGGAGTTTTCACTGTCAGAAGTGCTCTGAATGGTATCTTTGCTGTTCACAACCTGGTATTATTGAAAGCCAGTCTCCCATAGAACTTTCCCTATAGCTTTCACTGGATTCTGATATTTATTCACATTAAAGTTTCGCTTTGGGCTTACTTTGTGGCCGCTTCTTTAAGATATATGGTGGGCTTTCACTATTCCATTGGAAATAAATAGGAAATATAAGAATAAAGGAGAAAATATGAACTAAAGGACAAACAGGAAATAAAAATTAGAGACAAATAGGTGATGAAGAAATAAGAAACAATAATGGGAAACTGAATAAAGAAATCATGGGAAATCAAAGTAAATATAGGATCATGGGAAATGGAATTGGAAGAGGCCTTAAAGAAATATTCCATTTGTTCTCTCCATGCCCTCACCTCCAATTATAGATTCAAACATTTTAAGTGACTCCTCTTTGGTCATACTTTACCTTCTTGCTAAAAAAAATATATCCCAAAACACACCAAAACCATTATACTCGTGAGGATCTGGAGACTGATCATACCATTGAGATTGTTGATTGTTAAAATTTTAGAGTGAGTATTTATACCTTGGGAATCAGCAAATGCTACTTAGAGGGTTTTTCCTGGCTCATTTGCTTAGACTTAAGAAAGTGGTGGATAAAATGGTTAATTATATAGATTAAATGAAATCTGAAGATCTGGCGATAAAATATTTATAAGCACAACCACTAATTACAAACACCAGTTTTAAGTGTGTGTGTATATAGATAGACAAGGAGACGTTGTATAACATTGTTCACTGATTCTACGAATATTAGGTGAAACAACATTTAAAGGGTAATTGTTTCCATAGAAATGATAATTTCAAAAATGGGTGATAAATTAAATTAAATTTCTAAAGGATTCCATGGTTTTATGGGAGAAGGGAGAGTGGAATATAACATATTAACAAAATCTGAGGCATGCACCTGGACATGGGCTGATCATTTTGTCTGAGTGAAAGATGAAAGAAATGGCTAGTCTGAGAGCTGCTCTTGTCCCTTTGAGTTAGACCAGAGTATTCAAAGAAGGTTGGGAGCATGGCTGGTCATTGAGTCCTCCTGTACTTGTGATCCCTCTAGAATTTTCCCAAAATGTATATCATTTAGACTTCGCCTCATTTCCTATAGTGTAAGAAGTACATTCCACGTTGGAAATGTTTTTTTCCTGCTTTTGGATATCCAGGTGGTACAGTGGATAGAATGCAAAGTCTGGAGTCGGGAAGATTTGAGTTCAAAAACAACCTCACATGCTTCAATCTGTGTTGCCCTGAGCAAGCCACTCAATCTCAGTTTTCCTCAACTGTAAAACTGTACAATAATAGCACCCAGCTCTCAGGGTTGTTGCAAGGATCAAATGAGGTAATATTTGCCTAAATTCTTATCACAGTGCCTGGTACATAGTAGGCATTCAGTGAATACTTTTTCCTTCCTTTCCTCCCTTTCTTCCACACCTTTCTCCTGTTATTCCTAATTCTCTTCTCTAGTGTCAAACAGAATAAATCTACTTTTTCTTCCATATAACAATCCTTCAAATTCCTAGCCACAGTTCTCCTCCCACTTAAATCTTCTAGTTTCCAGGCTAAATATTTCAGTTCTGACCCCAGATCTTTAAATGATGTGGTCTTAAGAACCCTAAAGATCCTAGTTACCCTGATCAATACTCACTAACTTGTCAATTTCTCTAATAAAGTATGGTATCCTTAACTGAACACAATGCTCTAAGTGTGATCTGGCTAAGAAAAGGACTGTATCATACAGAGGACACCATGTCTCATTAGGGAAGTTAATCACCTCACCAGCATAGCATCTATTCTATTAGGGCATTGTGGGCAGAACCATTTTATACTTTCTCAACCCACGAAGTTTGTGTCTATGTTCATTCATAAATCCTCCATGGGGAATAGACCCAACATGTTGAAAGCCTTCCTTCCTCTGGCATCCATCTTAGGAATATGCAAAAAGACCAAAGAGAAAGGGAAAGCGTTCATATATACAAAAATATTCATGGCAGCGTTTTTTGTAGTATTAAAGAAATAGAATATCATTAGGTGTTTCCCATCAATTGGGCAATTACTGAACAAATTTTGGCATCTGAAGAAAGGATTAAAGGGACAGTTTCAGAGAAACCCATGAAGATTTGTGCAAACTGATGGCAAGTGAATGAACAGAATCAGGAGAACGATTTATAAACATATAACTATATGCTATAATATGCCGTAAACATATAGCAACAATATTGTAAAGACAGGCAGATTTAAAAGAATTAAGAACTTTGAACAATTCAAAGAACAACAATTCTAGTGGATTAATGATAATATATATCATGTGCCTCCTTACAGATGTCATCGCTTTCAGTGTATAGAATGAGACATACATTTTTGGACATGACCAATGTGGGAATTTGTTTTGCTTGCCTGAGTATTTGTTACAAAACTTTTTTCCTTCCCTTTCCCTTTTCCTTTCCCTTTTCCTTTCCCTTTTCCTTTTCCTTTCCCTTTCCCTTTCCCTTTCCCTTTCCCTTTCCCTTTCCCTTTCCCTTTCCCTTTTCCTTTCCTTTCCTTTCCTTTCCTTTCCTTTCCTTTCCTTTCCTTTCCTTTCCTTTCCTTTCCTTTCCTTTCCTTTCCTTTTTTTTAAACTCCTATCTTCCATCTCAGAATTAATACTATGTATTGGTTTCAAGGCAGAAAAGTGGTTCAGGCTAATTAATGGGAGTGAAGTGACTTGCCCAGGGTCACATGGCTAGAAAGTATTTGAGGCCAGATTTGTGCCCAGGACCTTTCACCTTTCATCTCTAGGTTTGGCTCTCTACTCCCTGAGCCATCTACCTGTCCCCTTCTCTTTTTTCTTTAATGGAAGAAAAAGAAATGCTTGTTAATTGGTAAAAGTGTATATCTATCTATCTATCTATCTATCTATCTATCTATCTATCTAACAAAATAAATCTCAGGGATATAATTACAGCACTTGGGTTGTCCCTGTATTGTCTACTCTTTGCTAGTTGACTGGCCCACCTCCTTTTGTGATTATTCACGTCCTTGGTGTACAGTATAACCACTGGTAGCATGCTAGAACTTGCTTACACCCACCATGAAGCTTTCCATTGACCTGCAGCTGAGATTTCTCTGAAATTGTGGTGTTCTGTAGTCACATAGCACCAACAGGAGACTATTGAGGTTAAAGAGATGGGCTTTTGCAACAGCTTGGGGTTATAGCAGGTATTACGTAGGTTCCCAAATGCCATCCAGCCCAATCTTCTACTCCTACTCAATCCTGGGCTTATATTGTATTAAATTTAATTAGAGGTATATGAAACATAAAAAAAAATCACTCTTGCTAACTAAATACACAATGAAATCTTGTAGCACAGGGCTTTGGGGAAAGTAAATTTTTGTCCTTTAAAAATGCCATTTCACCTGGCCCTTTTGGGGTTGTCCCCCTGAATGGGGGTTTTTGTGGTTTGTTTTTTGCTTGCTTCCCCACCATTGCTCTTTTTGGGGGAGATAGGGAAGTAAGAAGTAGAGTTGGGGGGGTTGTCCGCCTTGATGAAACATTTGGGAAATGTATTTTTCACCCTCGATGAACAGTCATGATCTCTTACCACATTGGAATGTAGCAGAGAGACCCTAAAGAAAGCATAGGGAGGAGCCAGGGGTAGGGAAGGAGGGAGGGAGGACTGTTTGGCATTGTTTGGCACAGTTGCACAGAGAGAAACTGGAAACAAACATTTGACACTCTAACCCTGGAATGCTGGGGAAACTTAATTAGGTGGATTCATTAGTCATCTATGCATTAAGGTTTCACCCAGGACTTAGAAATCTGACATAAGCTACCAAGGAAAAATTTGAGGTCCTCCCGGATAGGCTATTTCCCTCATTATTGGGAAATGTGGTCTCCCCGGGACTATTGACCCAACCTGTATATTTACAAAATATGTTTAAAATGAGATTAGCAGCATTTACTGAAGGGGATTGGGGCTCCAAGGGACACTTGCTCTTTATTTTTTTTTAAAGGTTCATAGCCAAAATTGGCTGGACTGTGCAATGCCTTTTTGCATAATAGATCTCATCATTCCTTAGCTTGATTTACATTTTAAAGACAGCCAGAATGAGATGAGCCCAGGCACTTTAATAGAATTGTTGCTGGCGAGTCAAGGCAAAAGAGCATTTAAACTTGGAGATAAAATACCAAGGTTCAAAATCTAGTCTTATTGCTTATTACTTGTGTGACCATGGGTGAGTCACCTACCTGGGAGGCAAGGTAGCACAATAGAAAGAGCAATCAACTTGGAGTTAGAAGTGTTGGGTTCAAATCCTGCCTTTGACCCTTCACTACCTTTGCGAGGAGTTTAATTCATTTTACCCATGTTAGGACTCTGTTTCCTTCTTTTGTAATGAATGATGTTGGGCTGGATGAAATGAAAGGGTTGGACACTTGATGACTTTTAAGATCCTTTAAAAAAAAAGATCCTTTCCTGCTCTAAATCTGTGATCCCTTCCCAGTCATAGACTCCTCATATGTAAAATGACTAAGTTATACTAGATAATGTCTAAGGGTCTTTCTTGTTCTGACATTCTATTATAAGGAGATAGAATGTTTTCTTAGGTCAGAGAGAAGTCATGAAAATAGATGAGAAAGAAAGGAAGTGAAAGAGAGATTAAGAAAGAAAGGAAGAAGGAGAAAGAAAAGAAGGAAGGAGCAGAGGAAGGAAAGAAGGAAGTAGAGGAAGAAAGGAAGGAAGGAAGGAAGAAGAGAAGGGGTGAGAAAGAGGAAGAAAAGGAGGAAAGGAAGAAAAAAAGGAAAGTATAAAATTGCAAGTTTTTAAGGTGAAAATTATTTTTAATGTTCTTGTCAGAAGAAACTCCTCCAACTTATATGTTACATTAGTTTTATTATATTTAAGGGCAAATATATAGTGCTAGACTGGAGTTGGGAAGACCTGAATTCAAATTTTGCATGCCACTTAATGGTTCTATGATGCTGGGCACATCATTTAAGGGTTGTCTGCCTCAGTTTTTTCTGAGGTCCTGGGAGGTCCTGGCTTTTAATCTGGCCTCAGATACTTTCTAGTTGTGTGACCCTGAGCAAGTCATTTGAACCCAATTATCTAGCTCTTACCACTCTTCTGCCTTAGAATTGAGACAGAAAGTAAGGGCTTTTCGGGGGGAAAAAAAGAAAGAAAATTAACTCGTAGTTAAAAATGGCAAGCTTTTTAATGTAATACGAAGTAAGGCTAATTATAGCTTGTATTTATATAGCTGATATAAAGGGCTTTATATCCATTAACCTCTTTATAATAGCCACCTGTTGCAGCCATTGCTTTCCTATTTTGCAGAACAGGAAGCTAAGGCCTGGAAAGGGGAAGGCATTTGACCAGGTAATATGGTTAGTGAGGGGAAAAGCCAATGCTCAAACCCATGCCTGTTGACTCTGAGTCCATTAACCTCTCCATGGGGACAGAAAAATGTAGTCCATTATCCTACTTTTTTGTGTCTGTAATTTTAAACTTGTAGATGTGGGTTATTGACTGATTTTTTCCCCCTGGATATCTGGCTTATGGTAGCAATGGAACAGTAGGCTTGGATTTTGAAAGACCTGGATTCAAATTCTACTTTTAACAGTGAGTGATTCTGAATAAGTCATTTCATGTCTTTCCAAGATTATCTGCTTATTTATGTTTAGCAAAGTCCCTGATACATAGAGACACTTAATAAATGCCTTTGTTTCTTACTTTGGTAAGGCAGTTAGTTGACACAGTGGATAAAGCATTGGATCTGGATTCAGGAAGATCTGAGTTCAAATCCAGCTGTAGCTATGTGAACTTGAACAAGTCCCTTAACCTCTGATCTCCTGTTTCCCTCCTATGTAAAGTGCTATATAATAGTGCCTACTTCTCAGAACTGTGAGGATCAAATAAGATAACATTAATAAAGTGCTTCGCATAATAGCTGCTGAATAAATGTCTGTTTCTTTCATTCTTTCTCCTCCTTGGCCATAGGTAGGAGTTTTCTACACTGGCAAAAAATCTCAGATTTTTTTCTGTTGTAATGGCTAAAGGGTTACTTTTATATTTTCCTGTCGATAGTCTTTCTTTCTTTCTTTCTTTCTTTCTTTCTTTCTTTCTTTCTTTCTTATGCTTGGAATGACAGGAGAAAGAAAAGCAAAAGTCAAGGTCCCATTGTTTCCCAGGAGACCTTTGCCTCAGTCAATATTTGGGATAATTTGTTCTTCTCTAAAGGGATTGTCCTGTGTGTAGGCTATATAGAGACCCTTCTTGGGACTGGCTAGTTGACTCCAATTCAATGGATCATCATGGAAACCTTTAGTGGGAACTACCTAGAGGCATGTGAACAAGAGAAGCCACAGAACTCCCAACCTAACCCTGTTTTGGGAAAATTAGTGGTTAACAAGGAATGAGTAACTTACAAAAACAAACACAGAGAAGCCCTAAGAGCTATGTGCATGGGTCATCTGATAAAACACATGTCCTGTTTATGCTTCAGGTAGTCAGGGATTTAAAGAAGTCTTACATGAAGCCTTGGGGAGTCGAGTGTCTTTGATCCTTGACCCCAGCTATCTTGGGGAAGTCACTGCATTAAACCCAGTTAAATACTCCTCAGTAGTAAACAAAGAAGGAAAGGTATGACGGTGTAGACTAGAGGAAGGATGTGTGTTTGAACTTCTGCCTAAGATGGTGGCGTGAAAGGCAGGCAGGCATGAAGGAGGCAAACATTTATTAAATGCCTATTTTGTGTCAGCTGCTGCACTAAGAACATTAGGGACAGTATCTGATTTGAGGCAGGTGATATTATTATTTATTCTCACTTTACAGTTGAGAAAACTGAGGCCGCCTGAGGTTAAGTGTCTTGCCCAGAGTTACACAATTAGCAAGGTTCTGAGGCCAGATATGAACTCAGTTCTTCCTGAGGTTAGGCTCAGCACTCTATCCACTACACCATCTAGAAAGGACATAAAAGAGCCTAGATCTACCACATATACTTCAGCAAATACTTCAAAAGGGCATCAGATCAAATCGTGGTTGAAAAAAATTCGAGGAGAAACAATATAAAGTATCTTTGACCTATCTAGGGCTGCACAGAAAGAAAGCCAGAAGTCGGAGTATTCAGAGAGGGTTCCCACCCAGGAAACCCTTAAAAAACACAGCTATAAAGGCTAGAAATCTGCCAAATCTCTGACAAAGGGTACTCCAGTGACATTTGAAACCTACAGTGCCCTGTTCTTAGGGTAATGGAAGGTAAGACTGAGAAACTCAATCAATGAGGCTCAAAGCCTATGTGCTTGGGCTAGAGATGGTTTGTCCCATAGGGTCCAACGAGACCAGAACTCTGTGACAAAATTCTGATCAGAGCTACTCTAGGAGAGCTTGACGATTACAGTTTTGTGACCCAACAAGGCCCTGGTTAGGGGAAGGGGACTGAAACCTTCCAGGAATTTGAATGCAAACACATCAGAATGGAAACCAGACCAAAGTGCCTGGCAACCCCATATAAGAAGGCAAAAAACTTGCAACTCTTTCTCAAAAAGTGTCAGTCTTTTCACAAAATTCCACATTAGGAGCTGAGGCCAAAGATCAGAGTAAACTGAAGGAGATAGGACATATTAAAGAACTATTAGGGGTCAAGAAATACCCAAAAGGGATGAACTCAGAAGAAAAAATAACTCTGTAACAACTACAAGAAGAACCTCAAAATAAAATTTAAAAAAGTGACCAAGCAATAAGAATTACAAGATTACCTAGGAGAAATGAAGCAAAAGATTTTTAAAAATGAAATAAATCAGGAGGAAAAAAATTCAAAAGAGAAAGGATAGTTTAGAAAAGGGTAAAAAATGGACGCAACTGGAGAAAAAGAGAAATTCAAAGGAGAAACTTGAAAGAACTAAGTAATAGCAGAAAAAGGAGAGATGTAGTAGAATCACTAGTTCCTATAGGTATCTCAGAGCAGACGGCTCAACCTAAATGAATAAGGTACACATACCTCTTCTAAAATGGAGAGAAGCATTTTTTCTATAAGTCCTTTTTTCCCCTTCATTTCCTCACTGTGCCTGATCAGTGAGAGTGTATGGGATGAAGAGGGAGAACTAAAACCTCTGGTGTGAGGACTTGCCAAGCCCTTTTCAGGGCTGCTGATCCACCCTTGGTATCTACCTGTCACCTGTGGCTCCAAAAAGCTGTAGCATGTGCATCGACCACATATCTTGGCAAGCTAAACCAGGTCGAGAGTAAGCAACAGACCTCAAACCCATCAGTGACTTAGGAAGGTATCTACTCCAAGCATGCAAAGACTTCTTTTGAGGAATGGGCAGATTAGAACAATTTGTCCCAAAGGCCATGAAGATGGCTAAAGGGACATTGTGGAGGACAGAGAGATTTTTCAGACATCAAAAATGCCAAGGTCATCCACTGAATCCTGGGCTATTGTCAGTCATCCTGCTTTTGTCTTGCTACTGGATGACTCTGGAAGAGACAATGAGGTTGACAGCTTTGTGCAACTCTTTGTCACTTCAATCCAATTCACAAGCAAGTCAAAACATCATCCAATGATGTCATTGGTCCTCTTTGAAACAAAGACAAACAACAGAAGATATATTCTGCTCATACTTTTTACCGAAACATTTCCTATAAACTGATTTTTGCTTCAAACATAAAGAGTGCAAAAATTACCTAGAGATAAACATGATGTTAACTCAGGGCAGGCAGTCCAACCTCTGACCAAATGCTAAGAATTTTTTCTAACTGGGAGTTCTGAATGAATGTGCTTATACTATTGCTATTTGATTTCAGATAAACTTCATTAAGCAAAGAAGCTAGAAAAAGAACTAATAATTGAAAGATTATTTCTGATTAAATATTCAGAGAGACAAAGTAGACTGAGAAAAGAGTAAAAAGCCTGCAAAATTGGTCACACCGTTAAACACCTCCTGGTAAAGAGATAGGAAATGCTTGGGAAGCATTTAACTTAGTTCCTATTTAATGGAGAGAAGAGAGCAGAAAGGATCAATACTAGTTGGCCAACTAATATCTTCAGAATGATACTCATACACACTTACTTTATATTTTTAAAAATACAAAACATTAAAATTAACAAAAAAGAAATAGATAATTTAAATAATCTAATCTCAGAAAGAAAGATATTGAACAAACCATAAATGAACTACCAAGGAGAAAAATACTCCGAACCAGATGAATTTGTAAATGGCTTCTTTCAAACATTCAAAGAATAATTCATGACATTATTACTTAAGCTATTGGCAGAAATAGGAAAAGTTCTATCAGATTCCTCCCATGAAGCTTATATGCTCTTGATTCCTCAGTAGAAAGAGTCAAGCATAGGAAGAAAACTATAGATTGATATCCTTAACAAATATGGACAAAAATTTGAGATGTTGTTTTAGCAAAGAAGCTGCAGTAATATATTAAAAAGATTATACACTATCAGCAGGTTGCAAAAATAGGAAAACCATAAATATCCTAGACCATATTAATAAGAAAAACAATAATATTAAGTTATTATATTAATTCATGCAGGGGAAAAAGATAGTACTCATTTGTGATGAAACACTTTAAAAAGCATAATATTAAATAGATTTTCCCAAACATATTAAGTAGTATTTAACCAAACCCAAACAGCCTACTTTATATATAATGGGGAAACACTAGAGACGTTTCTAATAAGATCAGGAGTAAGGCGAGGATGCCCATTATCCCTACTTCTATTGGATATAGTACTAGACAATTAAAAAAAATGAACAAATAAGTTTAGGCAAAAAATAAAATACAGTTACTTTTTGCAGATAATATGATGCTCTATTTAAAGAACTTGAGATTTATTCAAGAATTAATTGAAATAATTAGTAAACTGAAGAAATAGGATATAAAATGAATGCACCATCAGCCTTTATATTACCAATAAAACTCAAAAAGAAAGAATAAAAAGAGAAATTTCATTTATAGTAACTAGAATTTATAAACTATTAGGCAATCTTTCCACCAAGTCATATGCAAGAATTATTTTATATGAGTATAAACACTACAAAAATATAAACTAATATAAATACTTGAAAAGATATTAATACTTATGGTGAGTCCATGTGAATCTAATAGAAATGACCATTCTATGACCATTCTATATAAATTAATTTACTTATAGAGTTCAATACCACTCAGACTAACAAAGTTATTTTATTTATTTTGGAAAACTCTTATTGTCTGTCTTACAACCAAAACCATGTATTGATTCTAGGGCAAAAGAGTGATAAGGGCTAGAGAATGGGGATTAAGAGACTTGACCAGGATCATACAGCTAGGGAGTGGCTGAGACTTGATTTGAAACCAGGATTTCCCATTTCTAAGTCTGGCTCTCAATTCACTGAAATACATAGATGCCCCAACAAGGTTATTTTAGAAAGCTAGAAAAAAAATGAAATTCATTTAGCCAATCTAAATATCAGTAGTATCAAGAGAAAAAATGAAAATAAAAAGTAGAAAGAGAGGGATTTAATTGTCCCAGACCTCAATATATTATGAAACAATAACCATCCATTCTATTTAATACAGGTTAAAATAGACAAATTGGTCAGTGGAACACATTGAGAACACAAGATCCAAAAACAAATAATCATAGTAATATACAGTAACAGAGACCTCAGCTACTGGTTTAGGGACTCATTGTGCAGCAAAAACTTCTGGGAAAACTGGAAAGCAGTCTGGCAGAACTTTGCATAAACAACTCACAACATATACCACAATAAACTATAAATGGATACATAGATCCAAAATATTATTTCATGAACAAATTAGAAGAATAAGGATGGGGATACCTTTGACAACTATGGGTAGGAAGAGAGCTCTCGACTTAAGGATAGAGAGGATCATAGTGAATAAAATAAAACAAATAATTATATAAATTTAAAAATATATAAATAAATAGCATCATTTAAAATGACAAAAGTAACATTTAACTAGAAACAAATGTATAATAGAATGTTTCCCTAATGAAGATCTAATTCCCAAATCTCTAATATTTGGATGGTCCTATGACTTCTATCAAAGAGATCCATTTGGTTGCAACCCATCCAAACCTTTCCCTACTGGTCTACTTGTATACATAAGTTCACCATAAAGTAGTCCACATAACAAGCACCTCCTCATTCTTGATGTTTGACTAGCCCATTTTCCTCTTTCCTTTTCTTCTTTAAAAAAAAAAAAACTCTTACTTTTTGCCTTAGTAACAACCCTAAGACAGAAGGACAAGGGCTAGGCAAATGAGGTTGTAATTTACCCAGGGTCATGAAGCCACAACTAAACCTAGGACTTCTTGACTCGAGGTCTGGCTCTCTATCCACTGTGCCACCTAGCTGCTCCCCTTTTCCTCTTTCTATCATAAAATTCTTAATGACAAAAATAAAGAATATATTAAAAAGCAGTTCTTGTTCTTCATTGAATTCCTTTTTGCAGCCTGCTCATATCCTCCATGTGCTTCTCCATTGCCCCTAATGTCATATTCATTTTTTAATTCCAAAGGAGCTTATTTTACTACTACATAGTAACCCCTGAACAGAATGTTAATATTCAAAATTTCAACCTTTACTTTTATTGGAAGTTTAGGATTATTCAAGGAGCGTAGCACATAATTAGAATTTAATAAATACTCTTGATTGATTGATTCTGTAGGTTTCTTCTTCTACAAGGGTAAAATGAAGGATTTGAATTAATTCATATAGGAATTAGCGTTCCTTCTAGTTCTATATTTCATGATTATGGCTCTAGTTAAAGCTACATATATGTCTGTACTTTATTTTGCTTCTTCTTAATTCAGAGTAATCATGTTGCCTAGGAACTAACATTTGAACCTCTGAGCTCGAATTCTGACCTTACCTCTACAAGTGTATTTTGATGACAAGGAGAACAGATATTGTAAGTTTTCCTAACAGAGAATGGCTGTATTCAAGATCCATCCCTGCCTATGAAAATCACTGGGTATCCCCTACTTGTAGATGAGATCTGACACTGATTTCCTGTCCACTTGTTTTCCATTTTATGAAATTCTGCATGCTGTTTTACACACTCAGATGGGTATGTCCAAGTAGGAGTGTGCTGGATACAACTACAACTGGCTATCAAGAGCTGATAGTTAAATTTTCAGCATAAGAATTTCTCCTGAGCTATAAGCAAAGGCTACCAATCAAAGCTTATTGTTTGTTGATTGTCTAGACTCAGGAAAGTGATGGAGAAAAGGTTAATAATGCAGATTAAGCTTAAAAGCATAATGTATGTATTTCTTCCTAGCACATCTCAGAGCTGATTATTAAATATTTAGCTCCATACTATATAGTTTGCAAGTGATTTGCTGAAATGGATCAATCTAGATAGTCTAGCTCCAAAATTCATCTTGGAAACTAATTAAGAGAATCATAAGATATTACAATAGAGATGAAAGGAATTGTAGGAGTCAAGTTAAACCCTCTCATTTTACAGCTAAGGAGACTAAGACCCAGAGAGCTTCAATGGCTTATCATAGGGTAATCCATCTCATAAGGGTCTGAGATAGGATTTGAACCCAGAACTTCCTGCCTAGTGCTCTCTCCACTACACCGTCCAGCCGCAAGAAAACTGGGTTTCAGTCACATCTCTGACACTTTCTAATACTAGCTGTGTGTTCTACTCATTACATAATGTGCCATCTCTCAACATTCAAACCCAGATCATTTGTATAACAAATCTGTTATCTCCTATTTCATTTTTTTTATTTTTTTTTTTAAATTTTAAACCCTTAACTTCTGTGTATTGACTTATAGGTGGAAAAGTGGTAAGGGTGGTCAATGGGGGTCAAGTGACTTGCCCAGGGTCACACAGCTGGGAAGTGTCTGAGGCCGGATTTGAACCTAGGACCTCCTGTCTCTAGGCCTGGCTCTCAATCCACTGAGCTACCCAGCTGCTCCTATTTCTTAAGCTTTCTTAAGCTTCAGGATTCTCATCTATAAAATGAGTTTTACAGTCACCTAACAGGGATATTGTAAGAATTGGCGTAGTATCATATATATATATAAAACCCTTACCTTCCATGTTAGGATCAATACTGTGTATTGGTTCTGAGGTAGAAGAGTGGTAAGGGTAGGCAATGGGGATCAAGTGACTTGCCCAGGGTCACACAGCTAGAAAGTATCTGAGGCCAGATTTGAACCTAGGACCTCCTGTCTCTAGGCTTGGCTCTCATCCACTGAATGGTTACCTAGCTGCCACCAGGATTATATTTCTGCAGATGGTTATTCCCAATTCCAAAACCTGCTTGGGTCATGATGGGATGTTTCCAATCATTATGAAGGCTAGTTATAAAATCCAGAGAAACAATAAGGCAAAATTTCAGTTCTAATTAATTTAAAATGGGGATATGTAATTATTTCATGAACTTTTCCCCACGAATATGTGTCTTGTTTCACAATATGATAAACAGAGACACATCATATATGTACAATCTATGCCATATTACCTGCCTCCTTGAGGAGGGAGGAGGGTTGGAAGAGAGGAAGAGAACTTAAAAACTGGAAAAAATAAGAATTTAAAAACTAAGGATATATGTTTTATATGTAGTATGCATTTTAAAAATAAGAATATTTTATATAACATACATATTAATTTAAATATGAATGTATATCTATCTATAAACACGAGCTCTGATCCTTACTAGTCGTGTGATATTTACAGCGTTTGGTGAGCCTCTCTGAACCTCAGTTCCCTTATTTGTAAAATAGGAATAATAATGTTTAACATCTCTTTCTCAATGTTCTATTTTTTTTAATCCTTAGCCTCTGTCTTAGAATCAATGCTGTGTGAATCCCCTAACCAACTGATGGCCTAATAGAAAATCCCCAGCCCATACTGAAGGAAAAAATATATACAAATGATGCAGGGACCCAGCAAAGCTTCCATCTCATCTACTGTTGTAACAACTACTTGTCTTTGGATCAAGACTGCAGTTTAGTCTAAAAGGAAATCTTTTGCAATTGGTTCTAAGGCAGAAGAGTGGCAAGGGCTAGGCAATGAGAGTTAAGTGACTTGCCTAGGGATAGCTAAGAAGTGTCTGAGGGCAGATTTGAACCCAGGACCCCTCATCTCTAAGCCAGGCTTTCAATCTATTGCTCCAGTCACCTAGATGCCCCCTCCATGTTGTTCTGAGGAGATAGTCTGATAAATTGAAAGCACTGGAGAAATATGAATTACTACTCTAGTACAGCTAAGCATGACCCATCAGTCCTCTCAAGAACCAGTCAAATTCCTACTGTCTACTCTCATTGGCCCAGGCTGGTATCATGTTTCTTCAGAGTCCAGTGTAAACAACTTTGTATACAGCAGGTGCTCACCAAATAGTTGCTGGTAATGGGCAATTTAAAAAAAAATAATAGAAAATGAGGAAGACTTTGTGGTCAGTCATATTGAAAAGGACATTAGGGACATTGAGCACATGTGACCTTCATATTAACTCCGAGATCCCTGTCACATCCAGGCTGAAGAAATGGCCTTCAAGCTCAAGCCAGAAATTCTGGCCCATTGGAACCCCAAGAGCAAAAGTCATTGTGACTTTAGCCCCCAAAACTTGGCAAGTGGTGTATCTACCAACTCCTGCTCAGTTTGCTTCACATCCTGACCTGGTTTAGTGTGAATTACCCAAATGATAATGTTTTACACATTATTGTGTAATGAATTACACAAAAGATAATCACCTAAACTAACTACTACTGAAGACAATATAGAGAGATGTGGAGGAAGAGGGGTGCGGTGTAATGGATTTGCAGCCAGAGATCCCGAGTTCAAATGGCACCTCTGCTTTTACTGCCTAAGCAACCTTGGGAAAATTGCTCTTATCTCTCCATTTCCATTTCCTCTAAACTTATGGTCCTTTGGAGCTGGTTGAATTTTGGGGGTCATAAGTGAGGGAATGGATTTCAACCCGCTGGGTCTCTGGTAGAGGTCTCTAGTAGATCTACCCATGGAACATTTAGCCTTGTTCTGTTGAACATTTTATCAATGCTTCAAAAGTCTGATAAATGAAACACGGTTCCTACCTCTGGCTGAGAGGTAATTGACTGGAGTTGCATAATGAGACACATTTTCAGACATGGCCAATGTATGGATTTCTTTGGTCTGACAATATTTATTGATTATAAGGGAGGGCTTCTATGGGGCGATATCAGGAAGGGGAGAGTAAATGGATAGTGATAATGATGGAAAAAACGAGAAAAGCATCGATGAAACATTAAAAATACACAAAAGAGAACAGAAGAGAATTCAGAAGAGACACAGATGAGCAGGGTGGTTTTCTTATTGTTGGGCTAAACTGAGTAAGTATATCCTTTAAAATAAAGCACATCATTGAACCTCCTAGTTTCGTATATGGTCTTCTTTTTCTGTTCTTTGCACATCAAAATGTTCATGAATATTCAACTTTGACAAGTTCCTAATTAAAAAGAAGACAGAAAAAAATAACATTTTCTCAATGGTTTGCATAAACACAGAGATGGCAGGCTTTTCACACTGGGGATGAGTCGAGGTCGGGAGAGATCGCTAGCACACTAGATGACAAGAATGGGTATCTCGTAAAATCTTGAAAGGATATAATGATGGGCTCAGTTTAACCCGATAAAATGTAAGTGAAAAGGTCTGTGCTTGACTTTAGAAACCCAATTTCATAAGTATAGGATGAGGGAGACTTGGCTAGATGATAATTCATTTGAAAAAGCCCTAAGAGGTTTAATGGGCTACCAATTGAATATGTCAACAGAGTGATGTCATAGCCTAAAACAAGTAATCTGATCATACAGGAGTTGTATTAACAAAATGATGGTTTCATAACAAGGGAGATAACAGGCCTGTTGTTTTCTGTTCTGGTCAGAAGACATCTGGAAGATTGTGTCCTTTGCTAGGTACCATGTTTTAGAAAGAAACTTGACCTCACTGTATAAAAATGAAGAATCAATCAACAGGGAAGCAAGCGTTTATTACATTCTTACTATGTACCAGGGACCATTCTACGCCTTGGGGATACAAAGAAAAAGTCTCTGCCCTCAAGGAGTTTAATTGTAACAGGGGAGACAATATATACATATAGAGCCATATATGTAACCTATGCAAAGTGAAAATAAAGTCACTTTGGTGGCATTAACAGCTGGGAGGGAGATGGGGAAAGGCTTTCTAGAGAACTGAGGCTTGAAGGGAACCAGGGACTTTAAGAAGCAGAAGGGAGGAGGGGGATTTCAGGGGATAGTATCAAGGCTTGGCGATGGGGGATGGAGTTTTATAATGAGAGACAGACAGACAGACAGACAGAGACAGACAGAGAGACAAGTTAGACAGAGACGGAGTTATACAGAAACAGAGAGAGGACCACAGAGACAGAAACACATAGTGGCGCAGACAGAGAGATAGACAGAGACACGGAGATAGTCACACAGAGACAAAGACATACAGGGAGAGGAGCAGAGAGAGCAGAGACACAGAGACAGTCACACAGAGCCAGAGATGCAGACAGAGGGCCACAGAGACAGAGAGAAGGAGCAATGCCCAGATAGTAACAGAGTCAGAGAGACACAAAGTTAGTGACATATATGGAGAGAGAGAGAGAGAGAGAGAGAGAGAGAGAGAGAGAGAGAGAGAGAGAGAGAGAGAGAGAGAGAGAGAATGAGAAGAATAGAGAGCCACTGAGTAGTCCATGTCTGGAATGCTCTCTTTCCTCACTTCCACCACTTCCTGGCTTCCTTCAGGACTTAGCTGAAATCTCACATTCTTCCGGAAGCCTTTCCACTCTCCCAGTGCCTTCCCTCTGAGATTATCTTCTATTTACTTTGTCTTTATCTTTGTGTCCATAGTTATTTGCATGATGTCCCCACTGGAGTGTAAACTTCCTGAGGACAGGGTATTACTATCACAGTGGGCACATAGTAAACACTCAGTAAAATCTTGTTGACTGTCTCAAAGGCAAACTGGAACAGTTCCACAGGAGGGTGACTGGAAGGAGGAAGAGATTTGAAACCATGGCTAATGCTTATTAGTTGAAAGATTGGTGATATTTAATCTGGAAAAACAAAATAAAACAAGGGATATAGAATGATTGTCTTTCAATTTTTGAAGTGCTTTCATGGGAAAGAGAAATTAATACTACCAAAAAGAGCTAGCTTTTATATAGTTCTTTAAGGCTTATAGAGCTCTTGAGGGACAGCTAAGTGGGGCAGTGGATAGAGAGCTGGTCATGGAGGTGGGGGTTCCTGGGTTCAAATGTGGCCTTAGACACTTTCTGACTGTGTGATTCTGGGCAAGTCATTTAACTCTCATTGCCTACCCCTTACCATTCTTCTGCCTTAGAACCAACACAGAGTTTTGTTTCTAAGATGGAAAACAAGGTTGTTGTTTTTTTGTTTTTGTTTTGTTTTGCTTTTAAGATTTGTATAATGCCTTACATCAGTTACCTCAGTTGGTTCTCTCAAAACCTTATGAAATAAGTGTTATTATTATCCCCATTTTACAGATGAAAAACTGAAGCCAAGAGAATGACTTGTTTGTGGTCATAGAGCTCAAAGTAACTGAATTAGGAGTTGATTCAGGTCTGGATGACTCCAAGTCCAGAGCTCCAGGGGACATAAAGTTGAATCAGTATGTGAAAAATTGAAGAGAGGAAGAAAAGGGAAACAAACAAAAAATTTTAGAGGTGTCCAAAAGTGGGAAAAGGTTGCTATTGGTAGGTAGAGAGTTGTCCATTTGGAGGTCTTCAGGTAGGGCTAGTATGCCTGCTGTTGGAGAAGAGGGGATGCCTGTTTCAGGTATTGGTTCCACAAGATGCCTTCTGAGGTCTCCTGGACTCCTTCCATGGCTCCCAAGATGTTATGGAAAGGTGGTGGATAACCCAGGGAATCCAAGGTTTAAAATTCAGGCTCCTCCTCTCTCTGTGTCCCAGGAGCCCTCGGATCCAGGTGAGGTCCCCCCTCTTCTCTCCCAACCTCAGCTCCCTCCTTTGTACTAATATCATTTCTCTTTGGGAAGCCCATGTTCCTGTGGACAGTCAGTGTTGGCTGTTTCTGGTGGCAATAAAATGAATAATTATATCTTTCCCACTTAAGCTCATTGTCTGAGGGATGAGAGAAAGAGCCACAAATAGGGAGGCTGCTAATGAAGCTTATGAGGGAAACTGGACTGGAACTGGGTAACAACGAGGGGTGGGCTCCATTACTGCAATTAGCCTGCTATGTAAACAGCACTTAAGTGCCCTAGCTAGGAGTTTGTGGTAATCCATCTGAAATAGACAACTATTTTATGCATGGGGGAATGAGGGGAACTATTTCCAAGTCAATTTAATAGTCTAGTCTGCAAACAATCTTTTCCTCTCTTGTTGTAGCTCTACCCTTTTCTCCCCTCCTTGGCATGATGCCTCCTCCCCTCCCAGCAGCTGTGAGGCACTTGAATAGTAAATCAAGCACCCTAAAACCTGATGTTTGGGAATTTTTGCCGAGCTTCCTCTGCGCTATTTCTGCTTGGGTGGTTCTTTGCCTCCTCAAAAATCATGGCTGCATGTACCCTCCCCTTAGTTAATCATTGTCTCCTAAACATCAGGCTTGATGGAGCCCACCTTCTGGTGCTGGTGAGTTACCTGTCAAGCCCGTTCAAAAGGCTCCCAGAATTTCCGCGAGGTCTATTGTTTCCCTATTGCAGCTTTTAATTTATCTGTTAGGAGCTTTGACTTAAAATTCCAAAGGTAATTGCAACTATGAGGGTCATCGGATAGAGCACTGGACCAGGGGTTCACTAGGCTTGAGTTCGAGTCACAGCGCCTTCACTGACCACTTGACCACGGGCAAATCATTTCCTGTCTCTGAACCTGAGTTTCCTTAGCTGTAAAGTCAGAGGTTGGGACTAAGTGCTCTGACGTTTTTCTGTTCTACATTCTAAGATCCTTCTTGGTTATGATAGAGTTTGGTTTTAGGAACTACATGTGTGATTGTTCTGCAGGACTCCAAATCTGGAGAATGCCCATGACCAGAATGAATTCAAAATCAAATATTTGTTCAGTTTTCCTGAGATCCTTCCTTCCTTCCTTCCTTCCTTCCTTCCTTCCTTTCTTCCTTTACTTCTTTCTTTTTTCTTTCTTTCTTTCTGTCTCTTTCTCTCTTTTCTTTCTTTTCTCTCTGGTTCTCTTTTTCTTTTCACCTTCATTATATTTTTTTCCTTTCCTCCTCTAATCATACTGAAAGTGGATAGCTCTTCTTTTGTTCTTGGAAGGAAAAAGCACAATCATAAATTAAACTTGTCACTCAGATTAAAAACAACAACAACAACATGCGGACACTATCAACCACGTAAAGGACTGCTTTTTTCCTGTGGATTACAAACATTTCCTTTGCAGATACTGGCCCAATCCATTACAGCTGCTTTTGTGGGGACTTTGAAATTTCCTCAGTAGAACAAAACTCGTTGATAATGCAAAAAGCAATGTACCTTTTTTCATCAGTACTTTTCACCTCAGGGGAGGACAGGTTCTTATCTTGGGGTAGAGAGACCAGGGATATATCCTGGATTAAAGTTCTCTGGAGACTTAGCTATAACTAAAACTCTAGAGTGGACAGGATCCAAAGAGTCCTGGATTTGGGCATATGGATTTTCAGGTATTGCAAGAATTGAAAGATAGAGATGCTTTCTGGCTTTGGCATCCGGGTTATGCCAGGCTTCCCCTCATTCTTTCTATTCTTCTCTGTAGGACATGGATGCTATCCTAACCAACAGTATTGCATGAGAATTCAGATGTCCAGATACCTTATAGGGAAATAAGGGGTCTCATTTAGGTGTATGCATCTTATTGTACCTTCTTGCAACAGGCAGGGTGGCACCAATCAATGAGCTTCTATGGGAGGTAGAAATTTCCAGCAAGATATGGGAGAGGGGGGGAAAGCGTCATTCTAGAAACATGGCAGGATAAGAGTTCAAGAAAAATCACTTCACCCCTTAACAAGCTAGATATGCCTTTATACAATGAACTATAGGACAGTTAGTTATATACGACATAAGCACACACATACATATATACATATATACACACAAACATATCACACATTATCTATCTGTCTATCTATGAATGACTGTAAATATCTATTATCTACATATATATATATATATGTGTGTGTGTATACACACACACATACACACACACACACACACACACACTGGACACTTTGGCCTCCATTAGAAAAGGGCAGAATTAAATTTGATAATACAGAATGATAGTAGGGTGCAAGTCAGGCAGACAATCAGCCAACTAACTTTTATTAAGTATCTACTATGTGTCAGACTATGGTAAATCAAGGGAATAAATCCCATGATCAGCACAAGAAACCATTATTTAATTTTGGAGTGTTGTGTTCAGGATTATCACACTCTTAAGAGGTTATGATGGTAGAAAAGAAAAATAGACAGAACTAAAACACTGAAGAATGTCTCTTGGGGGATAGTTTGTGACAGTGAGAGCCACTATGAGCCTCTCTGGAAGGAGAAGTATCTCTACTAGAATGATCAATATAATCCATGGAAAATGATCAAAACTTGAAAAGTTATTTGTGGTACCAAAATGGCCCTAGATACAAAATGAGAAGAAATGCCTTAAGGTTGAGGAATAAATGCGACTGGCCAAGAGCTTTTTGGCTCTGGATTGTGATGTTTCTTAGGAGAGACAAAAGGAAGTAAGAGACATTTAGAGATATAGTAATGCCAAATCACAACAATTTAGAATTTCAAGTGATTCAGTTCAATCCACACCAGAAAAGGAAACCCTGTAATAATAGTAGTTGTCCAATCTCTGTTTGAAGTCCCTCTGTTTGAAGTTGGAAGTGAAGGGGAATGCACTACCTTCCCAATACTCCTCCTCCCTGCCAAAGAAAGGTAAGTTTAGGGCAACACAAACTGTTATCAGGGTTTGATTTTGTTTGTTTATTTTTTTCTCTTCACGTGGTGAGAAATTTGGCCATATATAACTTCAATTGCTTTCATTATTCCATATTCTATACTTTTGGGGAAAATGGAGCTAACCTGGACCACTTCCCACATGACAGTCATTCAAATATGGGACTATAACTATTATGTCTTCTCTACAGATATTTATCCTTTATCCTTGGACTTCCAAAGAAGTTCCCAAATACAAAAGGACTTATTCATGCAAAAATATTTATAGTAGCTTTTTGTGTGTTGGCAAAGAATAGGAAATTGAGAAGATACCATCAAATGGGGAATGGCTAAGGGAGCTGCCATATATGATTGTAATGGAATACTATTGTGCTATAAGAAATAATATGCAGATTGATTAAAAAAAACTTGGAAAGGCTTACATGAACTGATATAAAGTGAAGTGAGCAGGACCAGAAGAACATTGTGCATAGTAACAGCATTATTGTACAATGAACAATTGTGAATGACTTAGGCATTCTCA
This sequence comes from Gracilinanus agilis, assembly GCF_016433145.1. NCBI lineage: Eukaryota > Metazoa > Chordata > Mammalia > Didelphimorphia > Didelphidae > Gracilinanus > Gracilinanus agilis. The sequence continues at coordinate 80,548,796 of NC_058131.1, forward strand.
GTGGTACAGTGATCCAAGACAATTCCAAAGGATTTGTGATGAAATCTAATGGAGTCTAAATGCAGATCAAAGCATATTATTTTTCATTTTTTTGTTTGTATTTTCTTTCACAATATGACTAATATGGAAATACATTTTGCATGACTGAACATGTATAATTGATATCAAATTGCTTACCTGCTCAGAAGAAGGAAGGGAGAAAATTTGGAACTCTTAAGAAACAAATGTTGGCAATTGTTTTTGAATGGAATTGGAAAAAAAGAAAATATTATTATTAAGAAGGTTCTCCTTTCTTTGGAGTATCTTCTTCAATTCTTCATCTTAAATATCTTGAAAAAGATATTTAATGAAAAATGTCGATCAGCTATGGGACACATTTATTTCCTCCATACAAGGAAATACTTGATATACATATGAAAATGACAGAAAAACTTAAGCAAGAAGTGGTAACATGGCTACTATTTTTCTATAATACTTTGTACTTCTCCAATGTACTAATATAATGCCATGTATGACCACCACTTATAATTATGTCATCCCCTTACTAGATTAAACATAGGAAGCTTTGGGTAGAGTACTAGATTTGGAGTCAGGAAGACTGGAGTTCAAATCCTGCCACATGACACTAGGTGCAGCTATGTGCCACAGTGGATAGAGTGCCAGACCTAGAGTCAAGGGGACCTAGGTTCAAATCTGGACTCAGATACTTTCTAGTGTGCCCTGGGCAAGTCACTTAATCCCATTTGCCTAGCTTTTGCCCTTCTGTCTTAGAGCTGTTAAAGGAAGGTTTTTTTTAAAAAGACATTTATTAGTTATTTGATCAAGGAAAAATTCTCAAATTTTTCTCAGCCTCAGTTTCTTCATCTGTAAATGATAAGAGTAATAGTACGTATCTCATAGGACTGTTGTACTGAATGAGATAATATATGTAAAATTACTTTGTAAACCCTAAATGCTATGTAATGATAGTAATTGTTATCATTTATCCAAACTTTTTATCTCCCTCAATGGTCTATAAACAGGAGGCATTTAATAAATGTATGATGTATAAACAACATCCTTTATTTTTTTATATAGTGCCTTAGAGCTACAAAGTGTTTTCATATCCATTATTTCATTTAAATTTCATAATAATCCTGTGAAGAAGGCAGGAAAAGATAACTGTGATTTGGTCTGATCAGGGGCAGTGGATTAGGTGTTGTAGTATAGGAAACGATGAGTAACTCATTTGTAACTTAGTTTCAGAGAATTATGTGAGGCAGTAAGAGCTTGAGTGATTTGTCCACGGTCGTTCAACTAGGATGTTTCAGGGACAGATTTGAACTAAGTCTTCCTGTCTCCAAGACTGGTGTCAATTTCTCCATGCCACCATGATGGCTTTCAGTTGGGATCATTTGCCCATTTTATACATTAGCAAACAGTGGCTCAGAGAACAGAGAATCAAAAACATGTGACTTCTAGCCAAATGCACAGATTGGACAAGAGCCCAAGTGAACTACTAGACTATTAGTGTAGTAGTATAGACTAGTAATGACAAACTCAAAGACACACATCCTTGCACACTTCATATTGACTTAGAAAACTATAAATTAACATTATCTATATTGTGTCATATTTTAATTTTATTAAATATTTCCCAATTGAACTTTCTAAAAATAAACCCTTACTTTTTGTCTTAGAATCAATACTAAGTATTGATTCCAAGGCAGAAGAGCAATAAGGTCCAGGTCATAGGGGATAAGTGACTTGCCCAGGTTCGCATAGCCAGGAAGTGTCTGAGGCCAAATTTAAACCCAGGACCTCCCATCTCTAGACCTGGATCTCAGTCCATTGAGAAATTTATCAGCCCCCTCCAATTGCATTTTAATCTGTTTCCTACTTTGTTTTTCAGGCAATATAGCTGGTGAGTCTCAGGTTTGACACTTCTGTTCTAGCTCACTATTTGTTACTGTTCATTTGTTTCATTTGTAGCTGAATCCTCCTGACCCTATCTGAGGTTATCTTGGCCAATATACCAGAATTGTTTGCCATTTCCTTCTCCAGCTCATTTTACAGATGATGAAATTAAAGCAAACAGGTTAAGTCACTTGCCCAGCTAGTAAGTGTCTTGAGGCTGGATTTGAACACAGGAAGATGAGTCTTCCTGACCACTCTATTCTTGGTCTAATATTTTTTCTATTAAATTAATCTACTTTAGCTCTGAAGGAGCTTTCCATTCTGTTTAAAGACTCTAATCAAGATGGTAGCATTCATTCACTAGCCCATCTGAACTGCTTTGCAAGTCAAAAAGAACAAAACCCAGCATTGTGTAGTGTGAAAAACACTAAATTGTAGTGAGGGGACCTGGGTTCGTATCTTGACTCAGCCATCTACCATCTATATAAAATTTAGGAGGTCATTTGTCTTCTCTGGGTTTCAGTCTCTTCTGTAAAATGAAGGGGAGATATCAGATAACCTTTAAAATCCCTTTCAGCTGGGAATCCCTTGATAAACTCTTTCACTCTTGATTAGGGGATGGATCTCATATTGATGCTTCTCAACAAATACCCATTTCCCAAGACATGTCAGGGGCCTAATGTGCTCCTAATCTCTATTTGGTCGCTCATCCCTGCTTCCAACAGAAAAAAGCCCACTCACTAGTCTCTAACTCTAGCTCTTCAAAGTGACACGATCGAACAGTTTGGCTGCAAAGGAACAATGTTGGCTTTATTATAAAGAAAACCACAATTTGGAAGAAAAACATACATATACACAGAGAAAATGGTGATTCATCCTCATGACTCATGGACTGGGGATCCAAGTCTCCCTTGGCATGTTACTGCCTGTGCAGAGGGAGAGCCAAAACACTTTGTCTGATTTAGGGATCCTTTACTGAACCTTAGAAGACAGGGCCATGCTCTGGCCCCCATGGACAGAAAGCTGGTAAGAGAGAAGCACCCAGAAGTTTTGGCAATTGCATAATAACACTAAGCACATTATTACAGAGCTATAAGATTTAGAAAAGCACTTTTAGTGCATAGATTTTTATCTCCATTTTACAGATGGAGAAACTGAGGTTCAGAAAAAGGAAGTAAGTAGCCCAAGCTCACAAATTCAGTAAGTGTGGGAGCCAGGATTTGTAACCAGACTGCTTTACTCCAAGAGTTCTCACTTTTCCAGTCTGTCACATTAGTGACATAACTAAATGAGAGCCCTTGAGATTTCCTTGCCCAGCCCTGGGTGTGCCCCTAGGCAATTTCCAATCTTGTCAAGGCTGGTTCAGAGCAACCTTGCCCCAAAAGTCTAGACAAGAATATCCACTATCATGTGGGTTTAGAAAAAAAAAAAAAGGCAGAGGATTCCCAATCTTCTGAGGGGAACCATTATTTTATCAACATGAGTTGTTAAGAAAATGTCCACATATTAGAAGAGATAGATGATCACATTAATATCTCCTGAAGAGGAATTGACACAGTCTTTTGGTTTCCTGGTTTCCTTCATATCTCAGCTAAACTCTGACCTTCTTCAAGAAGCCTTTCCTACTTCCCCTTCATGCTAGGGTCTTCCCTCTGATATTGTCACCAATCTAGTTGCCAATAAAGATATTTATCTTATTTGTACATAGTCATTTGCTTTTTGGCCCCTTGATTTGATTGTAATCTCCTTGAGGGCAGGGACTGTTTTTGTCTTTCCTTATATCTCCACAGCATAGTATAGTGTCTGGCACATAGAAGTTACTTAATAAATGTTTGTTGACTTAACTTGATTTGTCTAAGGTCACACAGTTAACAATAAACAGAAGCAGGACTAGGAACCATCTCATTTCCATTAATTCTAATGCAATAATCTTTCCACCGAATCACATTGCTTCTCAATCAATCCGAAAACATTCTTTAAGCACTGACTGTGTGTCCAGCTCTGGGAATGCAATTTAGAAAGAATTCAAAATTTTTACTTTCCAGAAGTTTAAATTTGATTAAAGGAGACAATGTGTACAAATATAAGCATATTCAGAAAAAATAGAGGGATAATAATGGGATCTGTGGTTTTATGGTATAGGGAACAGCCAGAAGAGAAGACCCCCTTTACCAATGCAGTTCAACATCTTCTCTGCAATTGTCTCTATAGTTCCTAGAACACTGGAAAACTGAATTCTCTAGGGTCACTCAAGCAGCAGGTGACAGAGGTTAGACATGGTCCCTGGTGTTTATGATTTTGAGGACACCTCTTTATCCACTGTACCACTGTGGCCTTCCCAGAATAATTATAAAGTGAAGAGGTAGTTAGTGAGGGAGGATACTAGAAATTAGGGCTTATTGGAAGGGTTCCATATTTGAAGGAAGAGAAAGATTCTATGAGGTGGATGGGAAGAGGGAACGGGCAGCTTGAGGGGATCAGTGGATAGAGTACCAGAGGTTAAAGTGAGGAAGACTCATCTTCATGAGTTGAAATCTGGCCTCAGGAATTGACTAGCTGTGTGACCCTGGGTAAATCACTTAACTGTTTGCTTCAGTTTCTCCATCTTTAAAATGAGCTGAAGAAGGAAATGACATACGGTTCCAGTACCTGTGCCAAGAAAACCCCTAAAAGAATCACAAAGAGTTGGACTCAACTGAAAAAACTGAACCACGACAATAAAGAAGAGAGAATAAATTCTGGACATAGAAGGCAGCTGATGAAAAGGTGGGGAGATAGGATATGAGGTCTCTGTGTAAGGAATAGAGAGAAGGTTAGTTTGGCTGTATTCAAGAGTGTGGGAAGAATAAGGGAACAATGATTAATCACCATCTATATGCCAGGTACTGTGCTAAGTGCTTGGATTAGGATGTGAAGGTCTTCAAAAGCCAAAGAGAGACCTTTCCTTTTTATCCTAGAGGCAATAAGAAGGTTCTAGAATTTAAGGGGGTTGGGGGAATAACATGGTCAGATCCAAAATTAACCAAAATCCTTTGGCAGTCTTATGGAAGACAGACTAGAGAGGAGAGCATTCTGCCCAGAAAGTCCTCAGCAAAGCTTGCTGCCTGACCTGGAGGTGGACTGGACTTTCCATTCCCACAATGCCCATTTATGGTATTTGTGCTGTGTGGGGAGTTAGATGTCCAAATGACACCCATTAAGGGAAGAATGGACTAATTAAGCCTGTGAGGCAGATTCTGAGCTTTCTAATTTTGCCCTTTAAATGCATCATAATTATCTGACGCAAAATATATTTTCCAATGCAGATCCACTGATGGGCATATTTTTAAATGTGAAATGCTAAGATTGGAGTTTGGAAAGCAAAAGATAAGTGAGCAATATTTATAACTTTTAATAGTATGAGAAAGGACCATTGTCTCTCTGAGTCCTGATACTGGATTTAGAATGAAAACAACATTATTATATGCTTGATAAAATGAGTGCTTCTTTTGCTGTCAGAGAGGGTGATGGAATCATATGAGGACAACTGGGGAAGCAAATGGACCCTTCTTCTGGTCTGGAAAACAGTGGGCAGTTAGAGACTTTGGTTTTGGAGGCAGGCAGACATCTCTGGGCAGATTGATTTTGTTTTTGTGTCCCTAGCATCTAACCTTGAATTTTGGGGGATTTCATTGGTGTAGAGAAAACTCCTCCTTCCTGAGGAAACTTCCTATACCACCAATACAGATCTAATAGACAGCTGTTCTTTTGCTCAGAGTCTGGGAGAGTTACCTGAGGGCATTGAAAAGTTTCATGATTTGCTCAGGGTCATACATCTAGGATGTGTGTTAGAGGTGGTGCTTGAATGAGAGGTCAGTTCCCCCCACTATTCCACACTATCTCCCATCTCCTTAGTATAGAGGGAAGGCAAGACAAGGGAAGAGGGAAGAAAAGTAAGGACAAAGAAGGAAATGGAAGATGAAAAAGAGAAGGGAAGAGAAAGGAAGGGTAGGGAAGAGTAGGGAAGGGGAAGGAAAGGAAGAGAAATGAAAGGAAAGGAAAGGAAGGGAAATGAAAGGAAGGAAAACAAGGGAGGAAAGGGAAGGGAAGGGAAGAATAAGGAAGGGAAGGGAAGGGAAGGGAAGGAAAGGGAAGGAATTTTCAAACATTCAACAGAGTAAGTGACCATACTCAATTCAACAAACATTTATTCCTCACCTACTATGTGCCACATACCTGTGTACACACTGGGAATATGAGAGGTTGTGGGAGAGAATATGACATGTATTCAAGTACAATATAAATACACGGTAGGGGGTGATAGGGTCAATGGACAGAGCCAGACAAGATGATATTGAAATTTGAGAAGAGAAATATTACTTCCTGAGATGCATGGGCAAGGGATTAGAGGTGGGATGGGGGAGCAGGGAGATGGGCATCAGGGTGTCATGGTACCTGAGCTAAGCCTTCAAGTCAGAATAGAATTTCCAAAGCTAAAAGGAGCACATTTTAGGCATAAGGGAAAATTGGTGCTAATGTAAATATTGGAGAGAGGGAAGGATGTTATTGAGAAGTTATTCAAAGTTTTGTTAGAGTAAGAGTCCATTGAGTCTTCATTTAAGAGGCCACAGAATGTCAGAAATGAAAGAAAGGGTTCTTTAAATATAGACTATAAAATGTAAGAATCAGTAGGGTTCTTAAGTCAGAGAACATTTGTCAGAACCATAAGGGCCCTTAAAATATAGAACACGGAATGTTTGAGTTGGAAGAGAATTTATGCTAAATAAAATTAAATGTCTGAACTTGAAGAAGCTTTAGAGACCATCTAATCTGACCATTTATATTTAACCAATGAGGAAACTGAGGCTCACAGTTTGGAAGTGATCTGATCAAGATCACAGAGTAAGTTTGTGGAGAAGTCAGAACTAGAACCCAGATCTCCTGACTTAGTCCAATGATCTTTCCCTTAAAACCTGCTGCTTCCCCTAATAGAGAATTATATGACCTGTCTACATGATGGATTGAATGCAGTTTATTAGACACTGGAATGGCTTTCTGAGCTGGGGCTTGGCATCTTCTTACAGATAGTAAGATGGTGGGTCAGGACTTATCCATCAGAGCTATGACAAGCAGATGGAATAGCTGAGGTCTAGGAGTCGCTGAGGTCTGGTATTCTCTGGAAAGGAAAGCCTCTCCAATTAGGGAAAAAGAAAATTAATTTTCTCTCATTACCCTCAAATTGGTTTCATAAACAGAAACCCAAATTGTTTTAGGGCCACTATTGATTTGGCCATATTTAGTTTTTTAAGTGGTTTGAGCAACTCCGCCAGTATTTACTGAGGGGTAGGTACTATATATCCAGCCCTGTGCTAGGCACTTTTTTTTGGAGGGTGAGGAAAAGTTGGGGTAGAAATACTGAAGAAGTGGATGATTTGATTTTTGTCCTTCAGGAAAACACATTCTAGCTGGAGGAGTCAGGATGTACACAGAAGGAGAGATCATACACATGTGCCAAGATACATGAGCTTGGGCAGGCCCCACTCTTTCTTTAGGTCTCACATTTTCTGTCTGTAGAACAAAGGGGAAGGTACTCAGCAAAATTTCTTCCACATCTCTCTTCTGTGATCCTATGCCAATTTCCAGTATAGTTTGCCAGTGTTCTAGGTGGGATAGAAAGGAGAAAAAAAAACAACAAACTGTGTCAAAAGCATGAGTCAACCACTGTCTTCTGTGTTTATTCATGGGTAAAATCTATCAACATTCCAGGAATCAAAAGAGTAAGAGTGACAAAACAGCTTAAATCCCAGCAGTCTTAGCCACCTTGGAGGTAATGCCAAATCAAGGTTACACATGTTCGAATGATATGGAATTCACTGTTCCACATCAGATGCAAATGTTTAATGAGCACTCACTGCATATCTCAACATTCTCTTGGCAAGCATTTACTAAATGCCACCAAATCATTATGCCAAGTGCTGGAGATGATAATGACAAAAACAAAATGCCTCTACCCTAAAGGAGCTTATATACTACTTGGTCAACAATGAGACTGTGGTCCAGTTTTGTTAATTGTCATGAAGGAAGGAGAGGATGGTAGCCTGACCTGTGCTCAGGCATAGAATGGGAGCCTGCCCAAGGCAGGCAGTCTATTCTGCATTAGGATATGAGATCCTAAGTCTTGAACGAAAGGATATAGATTTCTCTGGTCCAACAGTTCTAGTGACTAGGTCTCTCAAAGCCTAAAATGCGGACTAATAGTATCCTGGTTCTTATGAGCATCAAATGAAGTCAGGTATATAAAGTATTTCAAAACATAAAAATTAACCAATATTAACATGTCAGTTATTGTTGTTTATTATGGTTATTTCATTCTTTTTCTTTTCGATGAGATCCAGATAGAAATGGTATAGGGACAAGTCACTGTGGTGCTTTGTTTTTTATACTCTTACCTTCTGCCTTAGAATCCGTATTGAATATTAGTTCTAAGGCAGAAGAATGGTAAGGGCTAGGTGACTAGGGTTAAAGAATTTGCCCTGAATCACACAGCCAGACAATTTTTGAGGTCAAATTTGAACCTAGGACCTCCCATCCCCAGACCTGCTCTCCATCCACTGAGCCACCTAGCTGCCCCTGCTATGGTACTTTTATTCTTTTGTATTTCATATTCTATAGATTATTGCCCATATGCCTGAAAAAACTATTTTTTAGCATTAAATAAAAATCATGCATCCCTGAAAGCATCCTTGTTAAAATTCCAGTTGTAGGCAGGACAAGAGAGAGGTGGCATACATCTCATTAGTTATTTTTAAATGAGGTAATTTTTGTAAAGTGCTTTGCAAACCTTAGACACTATATAAATATTATCTATTGTGATTATGATTAATTATTCTAAATGGTCATCATAATAGCATCCTTTTCATTTTGTTCAATGGTTTAGAAAAGTCTTGGGACCAATTTCTGTGCTTTTAATACTATTTTAGATTTAATGTTCTTCAAACTTTCACATGGGGGAATACAATCACATTTGGATGTATCCTTTTTCTGTAGACTCACTGAAAACATCTTTAGAAATACTCCAGGAGGGGACAGGACAATAATAGGTACTTTATCTTGCCTTCACTTGATTTTTGATTTCTTCTATTCGATCTCTATATTTTGAAAGCATTTTGTTCCACATAGTTTATGAATATTTAGTGTGGTGACACCTTAGAAGTTCCATTTTTATATTTTTGTGGATTAATGTCATAACCAGACAATTGCATTCAAGAGTTCTGGCTTTGATAATGGTTTGGTTTTAATACCATCTGTTTGTTGAATTCCCAAAGGCTTTTCAAGGTATCATTTTGAAGAAGCAGGATTTGCCATCTCATAGTTTATGAAGATAGTATCCTTCTGATTTATAACAAGTTTTTAATGCTGTTTATCAGGTGCTCTGAGAGTATCAATTGTTTTCCCTGATAGAGAAGTATGATCATTTCTGTACCTGTCTGAAGATGATAGGCTTTGTTTTGTTTTTGTTTTTTGGTTAATAAATACTTTATTGATTTTTTTCACATAAAATTTCCAAATTTGTTACTTTGTGATCCATTTTGTGGATCCAAAAGTATATTTTAAAAAGTATCGCATAGGCATTTATTGTTTTAACCATTTCCTTCTGCTGATTTCAGGATGCCAATATGTCTCTTAACATGACAGGCACAATCTTCTCCTCCATAGGTTTATGTCCAATATGTCTTACCTAGAGAAGACTAAAAATTTTATAAATATTACCTTTTCTCATTGGTCAGTTTTGATCTCAGAATCCAAGATTAAGAATGTATTTTTGTGACAGGGATTGTGCCAGATATTGTCAAATATCAAATAAAGAGAAATGATCCCTACCTTCAAGTCAATTGCTTTTTCATGGAGGAGAGGGGGACAAGGTGAGTGGATAGATAGATAGATAGATAGATAGATAGATAGATAGATAGATAGATNTGAGTGGATAGATAGATAGATAGATAGATAGATAGATAGATAGATAGATAGATAGATAGATAAAACACATTTGAAAAAAATACAGAGTAGCTTTTGGAGGTGAGATACTAGCAGCTGAAGGGACTAGGAAAGCCCCATGTAGAAAGTGGTTCTTGAATTGAGTCTCCAAAGAATCTAGGGGTTCCCAGATGTAGTGATAGAGAGGGTGTACATTTCAATTGTGAGGGATATCTAGTGCATGCCAAGTAGGCCAGTGTGACTGGAACATAGGGTGTGTAGAGAACAATTAGTCTGGAAAGGTAGGCGGGAGTCATATTGCGAAGAGTTTCAAATGTCAGAGAAATCTTCATTTAATTTTGTAGAAAATTAGAATCCGTGGGAATTTTTTTTTAGCAAGGAAGTATATTCATTCATGCCCATGATCTGGAATGATGGATCTGGAATGGTATTAGGAATAATATTTTTCCAGATGAGTCGAGAATGGATTGGAGAAGGGAGACAAAGTAGAAGGTAATTACAAGAGGCCAGGAAAGAAGTAATAAGTGCCTGAACCAGGGTGTTAATGGGTGGGAATAAGGACATGGATGTGTGAGTTGTGAAAGTATAATTCACAAGATGTGGTAAATGATTGGGAATGGTGGTGATGGGAGTGTTGCAATGAGGAAAAGGGAAGAGTCAAGGATGAACTATCTAGAAGTAGGATGCCTAAAGAGGTGGTCTATTCCCCTTCCCTGATGCTTTTCAAGGTGAGGCTGGATGACCACTTGTTGGGTAATTGTAGTGGGGATTCTTAAGGTATAGGCTAAACTAGACATGTCCGTCCTTTCTATGAGTTTAAGGTAGGTTGCAAATTTGAGTTTGACTGGAAGAATGATAGCACTGTCCACAAAATTAGGGAAGTTAGGAAAGAAGGAGACTTTTAAAAGAGAAATGAGTTCTAGTTTGGACATGTCAATTTTAAGATCCCTAAGGAAGATACACATACATACACAATGCATATATAATGTGTGTGTGTGTGTGTGTGTGTGTGTGTGTGTGTGTGTGTGTGTGTNATGCATATATTGTGTGTGTGTGTGTGTGTGTGTGTGTGTGTGTGTGTGTGTGTGTGTGTATGTGTGTGTGTGTGTAGTCAAGGGTGGGAGAGATCCTCAGATTGGATATATGGATCCAGGAATTATTTGGATAGACATTAACCCATGAGAGCTGATGAGATCACTGAGAGCATATATAATTATAAGATGGCCCAAGACAGAGTCTCTGGTATGGCCAAGCTTAAGGGTAAGATATAGATAATAATCTTAAGAAATATGTCAGACAAGCAAGAGAAACATCAGAAAAGAACAATTCTGGGAAAAATAGGGAAAATTACAAGAAGGGATTGGTCAACAATGTCAATGCTGCAAAGTAGTCGAGAAGGATGAGGACTGGGAAGAAGTCCTAAAATATGGCATATCTTCTTGTTCACATATTTCACATTCTGGTCTAACTAGTCAATTTTCTATTCTCCAATACCTGACATTTTCTTCTCCATTTCTGCTCTTACAAACTGTTCCCTTTCCATAGAATGTCCTTCCTTCTCACTCCTGCCTCACAGAATTTTTCACTTTCTTCAAGGCTCAGCTCAAATGTCATCTCTTACAAGAGGCATTTCTTGATCTTTCCCAGCCTGAAACATTTTACAAATGAGGAAAATAAAACTCCAAGAGAAGTATCTTGTCCAAGGTCATACTGCTAGTTTCAGAGCTGGTGTCAGAACTGATATTCATTCCCCCACAGCACACTGCCCTTTCTTGGCAGGCTCAGAAGGCAGAACTAGGGAGCTATGGCTGGAACCCATGAGAACGTACATTTCAGGTTATGTCGTAGCATTATAGAACAGAATGGGTTGCCTCACAAACTTGCCATCCTTGGAGATGTGGGCTGGATGTTCAGAGTAGGTAGAAGGAATTCTTCACTTAGGAGGAAGACATAGAACTAGATGACCTATTCTTTTTGCTCTAAGATTCTGGAATGACTTATGAGCAAATGAATAACTGAGAGATAATTATTATGGCGGTGAATGCAACTATCATTTCTAGCCTCTACTCTAAGGGATGAGAAGAAGAGGAAGAGAGAAAAATTTCTACAAGTGTCCCTAATGTTTTAGGTGCATTATGAGCCAATGTCTTCAGTAGAGATGGTGGCAGTTTGAAGTAGCATGCAAGGTTTGAGGAGAAAAGACATTTGGGCACAGCTGTGGAAAAGGGAATCAATTAAGATCATTGAAGTCATTTTCTTGCCCTAATGAGGGCCAAATTGAGATTAGCTAGTATAAATTTATGGTGACCCCAGGTTTTGTGACTTATTCTCATTCCATTTAGCAGCATATGAGTAGGAATGAAGGAGGGATATGGTGGAAGTAATCCAAGATTGGAGTTTGGCAAATCTCCATTGGTGACAGGACAAGAAAACAAAGAAATCAAGAATTTAGGATGGTGAGGAGTTGAATTAGTTCACTTTGTGGTCAAAAATGAGGAGGCCATTATAGGGAGAGCAGAAGTGGTGGCCTCAGATAGTAGTACAAAAAAGATGGACTGGAGGTGAACAATGAAGACAAAGAGTAGGTTTAAGAGGAGGGAAATAGGAAAATGGAAGAAGAAAAGATAATGATATGATAAGGGAATTTAGGAGTTTATGAATACAGAAGTAGAATACTTATGGGTGATGGCCAGATCAAAAGTATGGCCATCCTTATGAATAGGAATCAAGATCAAAAGGAGGACGATTCCTGATGTGAAGTAAAGGAATAGATCATCAGCATTGCATTGAGGAACTGGGAAATTTGAGCATTTCAAAGAAAATCAACATGCCTATTTAAGTCTGCTAGAATGAGAGAAGGAAATGGAAGTGGAAAGGAAGACTCTGAAGTAATGAAGAAAGAAGGGAGATCTTGTGGAGTAATACAGGGTGGAATTTGATGAGAGAATAAGGCATAGAAACCAGTATTTTTTTTTACCAGCCTAAACACAGGTTGCAGAAATTACCTTGCCTGCCCCATACCACCAAGGCATGAAACTTCAAAGAGGAATGTGATCATCCTGTCAATAGACTGTGAGCTCCTTGAGGACAGATACTTTTTTCTGTCTCTATCTCTTGACACAATGCCTTTCACATAAAGTGTTTGTTGACTATTTTACTGATAATCAACTGAATCCTAAATGCCAATAAAAGTAGCATATTTTCCTCAGTTTATTCCTAGAGAACATGATACACACAGAAAGGATTGTGGGATGTAGCAAGATATTTCTTTTATCCCCACAAGATTTTTTTTATCACTAGCCATATAATTTTATTAGTGTGGGGGGCTCTTTAACTCTGGAATTCCCTCTATAAATGGAAACTGGTACCTTCTCTGAAACTTAAGAGGTTGAGTTGTTTGAAGAACCGAGTGGTTAAGTGACCTGTCCAGCCAATATGAGTCAGATACCAGACTTGATCCTAGGTTTTCCAGACAGAGCAGAATTTTTTGTTCCTCATACACATTACTGTATCTCTCTCTCTCTCTCTCTCTCTCTCTCTCTCTCTCTCTCTCTCTCTCTCTCTCTCTCCCATTTTTTTCCCTTTTTTGGGATAATGAGACAGTTCAATGGATAGAGAACTGGGTTTGGAGGCAGTAAGACCTCACATACTTAGTAAGTCACAACCTCTGTTTGCTTCAGTTTCATCACTTGTAAAATGGGAATAATAACAGTGTCTACCTTGCAGGGTTGAAGTGCTAGGCAGTTTTTGGTATGTAGTAGGTACTATATAAATGCCATAATCTTCTCTCCCTTACCTCCTAGCCATCCCCCATGCCTGGAATGCACTACCCCCATACGTTTAATTAAGAGTCCTTCATTTTCTTTAAGATGGAGCTAAGGCAGAGGGCAGCTAGGTAGTTTAGTGGATTAAGAACCATATCTAGAGATAGGTCCTGGGTTCAAATCTGGCCTCGGGCACTTTCTAGCTGTAGGACCCTAGAAAAGTCATTTAACCTCCATTGCCTAACCCTTAATGCTCTCCTATTTTGGAACCAATACACAACATTTATTATAAGATGGGAGGTAAGGGCTTGAAAACAAAGATTCAACTTAAGTGATATTTGTAGTATGAAGGCTTTCCTGATCTCTCCTCTCCACCTGTCTTCAGTGCTCTCTGCCAAAGTGTCTTGCATTTGACTAATCTGTGGATATTTGTTTTTATGTGGTATATATTTTTATTTGTACTTGCCTTGTCCATTGAAATATAAATTCATTGAGAAATTTGGATCCTTATATCCTTACTACCTAGCAGCTCTTGGCACATAGTAGAAGCTTGATGAGGTACCATCTAGGTCAGGGGTCGGCAACCTATGGCTCTCGAGCCATATCTGGCTCTTTTGAGGGCCAGATATGGCTCTTTCTGCAGGAGCCATAAAGTCATTTTTTTTCAGGTGCTGTTCCTGGAGCGTGCACTTGGAGCACTGTACGGCTCTCACGAAATTACATTTTAAAAAATGTGGCGTTTATGGCTCTCGCAGCCAAAAAGGTTGCCAAACCCTGATCTAGGTGATGCAGTGGATAAAGTGTTGGGCTTGAAGTTAGGAAGACTCATCTTCCTGAGTTCAAATCAGGTCTCAGATACTTACTAACTGTGCCATTCTGGGCAAGTCACTTAACTCTGTTTGCCTGTTTTCTCATGAGTAAAATGAGTTGGAAAAGGAAATGACAAACCAGTCCTGTCTCTTTGCCAAGAAACCCCAAATGGAGTCATAAAGGGTCAGACAATACTGAAAAAAATGACACAACAGTAACAAGAGAGGCAAATAAATTCTTGTTGATTGATTGATTTTTGATCCTGACCAGCAGACAAATGCTCTCTTAACTACAGTTCTAAGGCAGCAGAGCATGGCCAGAGCAAGAGGTGGCCTGGGATAGGACTAAGGGATGGAGGGACTAGAGGAAAATAATCAAGACAAAGAGTAGATTTAAGAGGAATGATGTGAAGAGAAAGATGGGAAAAGAAAATATAATGGTCAAATGAAGGAATTTTGGAACCCATTTATATGTATCCTTATTTCATTTCATCCCATCTTCTCTAGCCAATTATGTTCTTTATCAGCCCCACCTTGCTGCCTATAAACATGCCCATGACTCTGCCATCCTTAAAAAACCCTTTCTTGAATCAGGCATCTGCACTAGCTATCCTCCTGTGTCTCCTTGTCTTCATGATTACACTTGAGAAAGCCTTAACTTTTTTCTCTTCTCACTCTCTTCCAAACCCTCTGCCTACTGACTCCCTACCTCATCATCCTGATTAGTGTGAATAATAAATCCCCTGAAATGGTCTCATTATTTGAATTCTAAATTCCATAATTTTTGAATAGTTCAAATTAGAAAAAATAGAGCTATTTAATGGGATTCATATTAATTGGGATCTAGATGGACCACACACTGGCAAGAGATTATGATATAGGCAATTAACAGGCATTTATTAAACACTATGTGCTAGGCGCTGTGCTAAGGATGGTAGAAATAGCTATTCTTTGTATATTGATTCAAGATTTTCTTTTTTGTGGGGTTATTTGATTTTTATTTTATTTTTTCCTTAATTACATGAAAAATAATTTTTAACCTTTTTTTTAAGTATATGCCAATGATTTCCTCTCACTTCCTCTCTCTCCTAACCCCTCTGAGACAACGAAATGATTTAAGGTTTTTGAAGTTTTTTTTTTTTTCTATTATCCCTCCTGTGAATTAAGCAGTATATTTTTATGCCCATTTTATAGAGGAGGAAGCTAAGGTCCAACAAAGTAATTTGTCCAAATGTTGTGACCAGGACACAAACTTGCTACCACACTACCACACTGTTTCCTTTAAAAAAACAACAAAATAAACAAAAACTTCTAAGATTTCAGTAAGCATTACAATTTTATGTGCTTGCATAGATTGAGTGGAAAATTTAAAAATTCATCTATGGTACTGGGAAAGAATAGATCAGTGGTTCCCAAACTTTTTTGGCCTACTGCCCCTTTTCCAGAAAAAATATTACTTAGCACCCCTATCACATACTATCACCGCCCCCTTACAGTTATTCACTGCCCCCAAATGCACTTGTGGTAACCACCGCCCCTCTGGATTGCTGCAGCACCCACCAGGGGCCGGTGGCGCCCACTTTGGGAATCACTGGAATAGAAGATGCAGGGTCAGAAAAACCTGTATTCCTGTCTAGGCTTTACTGTTAGCTGTCTTTGAGAAATAGGAAAAAATGTCTTGACCTTTTGGATTTCAGTTCTTCATTCCTAGAATGCTTTCCTTCCTTAGGCGTTTTCAATCATTCTTAGCCTTAGTGTCTTCTCCTTGAGACTACCCTCCCCCCTCCAATAATCCTGTCTATTATCTTATATATGACAGTTGTTTTCCCTTGTCTTCTCCTTTAGACAGGCAACTCCTTGAGGACAGAGATTGCATTTTGTTTTTATTTATATCTCCTTCACTTAGTATATACCACATAGTAGGTACTTAATGAATTCTATTTACTTACTGACATTTTGTGCATTACTCTATGCAATGGGGAATTGCATGGTCTGGATGGTCTCTGTGATCCCTCCATGCTCCAGATCCAATGATCTAGGTCTAAGAAATCTTTTGTCTACATGATCCTTCTTGTTACTCTTTCAATACAAGAGTGACTGACTATATTGCCTTGACTTCCTAGTTTGAATGTAATTGCAAGAGGAGGTGTGAGCATTAAATAGGACAAGGTGGCGCCAATCTCATTTCTTGGCATTTACCCATCTGTGTGGTTCCATCACAGTGTCTTTGCCATTGGAGGAAGATGTTTCTGTCAGGGAGCCTCAAACCCCAAAAGGCTGGCATTACAAAGCCACGACCCACGTGCATAACTTTCCCTAAGAGTTTCTAAGGAGAAGTACTAGGTGTTTGGAGGCAACGCCAAGATCTAAAGTTAAGTCAGAGGAAGAAAAGTGGAAAAAGGGGAGATTTTCAATCTCAGTAAAGACAAATGAGACCAATTCTATGGTCCCTGACCTCAAGGAGTTTACAGGCTACTAGGGAAATGAGACACATACAAATGACTAAAACACATAATATTTTATGACCAGTGCCTGTGGAATAAGGAAATGTTTCCTGAATAAGAATAAGTGCTCAAGAACTTGATTAAGGGATTTTTGCAGGCTAGAACAAGGAGTTTCCTCTCCTTTATAGCTCCCACTAGGGTTCCATCTTGTCCATAAAACTCTATAAGAGCATCATAGAATTTACAGTGATAGATCTGGAAGAGACCTTAGTGCTCATTAGTTAAGCCTCTTATTTGGCAGACAGCTAAGGTGTAGAGAAAAGAAAAGGACTTCAAGTAGGATATATAGCCATTAGTAAGTGGAAGAAATGGGACTTAATTCTAGTTCTTCCTGATGTCTACAAGTCTAGCTCTTGTAGACAACTCTGCATGAAATTTTTAGTAATATACGTTATCACTTCTTAATGTGTCTTTTTGGTTGATCTATATTTTTACATTTGGAGCTCTTCCTTTCTTCATTCCTTCCTTCATTTCCTTCCTCTCTTTCTTTCTTCTCTTACCTTCTGTCTTATAATCAATCCTGTGCATTGTTTCCAAGGCAGAAGAGCAGTAAGGGCTAAGCAGTGAGGATTAAGTATCTTGCCCAAGATCACACAGCTAGGAAATGACTGAGGCTCGATTTGAATGCAGGACTTCCCATCTCTAAGTCTGATACTCAATAGACTGAGCCATCTCTCTGCCCCTGTTTGGGGTTTTCTCAAAGTAGTGGTACATTGGGAGTGATTATTCCATCTTTAAAATTGTGGAATTTGGGACCAAGCCAGATACAAAACATTATGTTGCCAGGCTCCTTGGCATTCAAAGTTACTCTGCATTGCAATCTAATCATCACCTTTTTCGAATAGCCTTGTTAAAAGGGTGCTGTCTGGGTGTTTGTGCCATATTGAGCAAGGGAGAGATGGGAAGGGCTGGTAGGCAGGCACATTTTTCCCCAAGTTGTTGCACCCAAAGAGAAAGCATTAAGGAAGAACTTTATGTGTTAAAAGGTGGTTTAATCCACCTAGAAATATAGTAACTATCATCTGAAGATGGATGCCATCCCAAATGGGTGACTGTCTTTATGGGCCTTGTAATAGCAGAGTGGCCACTTGAATCCAGTTTCAGTCCATCCCACACCTTGCTATAGACTAGCTCCAGACAATATTCCCATAATTATGTGGACTGGGAGAAGCCCTGAGCATGGTATGCTGGACTAGCTGGTCATGTGACTCCAAATTTAGCAAGATCTCACAAGAGTTAAATATTTATTAGGAGGATTCTTCTTGTCAAAGAAAGTTGGTTCAGAAGCTTTCACCTACTGGCTCCTGATGGTAATGCCATCATTGCTTGGGACCCCAGAGTTCCACTGACACTATCTATCTCTCTAAGGTTGTCTAGAATAGAACCACAGGATATGATCATGCCTTATGTTGCCTTCTCTCTACTCTTATGGCTTTCACTCTGTTACAGATCTCCATCACCTCATGCCTAGAATATTGCAATAACCTGCTGGTTGGTCTCTCTTGCGCCAGTACACACTACACTCAACTGCCAAAATGATTTTTCTAAAGTATATGCCTGGCCATGTTATTTCCCTGTTTAATAACCTCCAGTGGTTCCTATTATCTCCAGAACCAAATGTAAAGTCCTCTTTCTTTTAAAACCTTTCACAATGTGATTCCTTCCTACCTTTCCAGTCTTCTTATACTTTCATGTTTTCTGTGATCTAGACCTGACCTTCTTGCTGTTAATTACATAGGACACTTCCTCCTTAGACTTTGTCTTCTCATTGGCTGATCTCCATGGCTGAATGTTCTGCTTTCTGATCTCTATCTCCTGGATATCCAAAGTGCCACCTTCTGCAAATATCCTTTCCCAGAATTCTTAGATCTTAGTGCCTTTCTTCTAAGACTATATCCAGTTTTTACATATATGTAGCTACACATACATATACATATTTATATATAATATGAAATTATATAGCATAAATTATAATATGTGGTATAAAATAATATCTTATTTATACATATGTTTACACATTGTCTTTTCTCTTATACTGTGAGATCACTGAGAATAGAAGCTGTTTTTCCCTTTTTTTGTGTCCTTAATGCTTGGCACATAGTAAGTACTTAATAAATGTTCATTGTTAATATTGTTGATGATGATGATTCTGTGCTAATAATGATGGCGATGATTGTGGTGTATAATTTTAATTTTACCCTACTTATTTCCTGTCTTTTCAAAGATCTACTCTAAAACCTCACTTTGGCATGATGGTGACTTGACTCTCAGTATATGCCAGGAGATCAAACTCCTGGCGGGTTATAACAAGCTAGAGAAGCTTGATATATGTTCCTGGCATCAGATCGTGTCTGCTGTCTGAGGACTAGCCTAGCCAAGTACAGAGAGGTCCATCATCAGCAGACTGGCCACTAGATGATGAATTATATGGCCAAGGCAACATCAAAGCAAAGAAAACATGGTCCTTGGTCCTGAGAGCTTCTATAGTGATCCTGCTGAAGAACTAAGAGAGGGAGAAAAGAGTGCCAACTATCACAAAGTTGTCAGATCATCTATACATGTTAATTTAACAATTAGGTAGGGTTCAAATGTGAGATCTTTATCAAAGGACCAATGAGTTTGTGTGTTATTGAAGGAAGTAAACCATATCAATATTAACATGCTTAGAATTAATTAAGGCAGAAAACAAAATGGTACCATAGGTAAGTGGAAAGAAAACTTCCTTGAGAGAAAAAAAATATTGGTTGGTGGATTTGTTTTTGTAATATCCCTAAACAAAGCAAGAAACATTCTGGTTGCTTCATATCCCTAAACAAAGTAAGAAGCATCCATAAGCATTGGTCTGGAGCATGCTCTAGCACAGTGATTCCCAAAGTGGGTGCTACCGCCCCCTGGTGGGTGCTGCAGCGATCCAGGGCAGTGGTGATGGCCACAGGTGCATTTATCTTTCCTATTAATTGCTATTGAAATTAAAAAGAAATTTCCAGGAGGCTAAGTAGTATTTTTTCTGGAAAGGGGGCAGGAGGCCAAAAAAGTTTGGGAACCACTGCTCTAGCCTCTCTGTAGGGGCTATATCAGGAATCATGTATCAGAGCTCTTTGGAAACTTCTAGGGGGCTCCAGGGACATGTATGTCTCAATACTGAAGATCGTTGGGCTTTGAGATGTTTAAGCCTTGCCTTCATTGGCAATGGAGCAGAAAGAGCTAATGAATCAGTGAAACTTTGAAAGGGAGTGTCTTACCTTCTGTTTTTCTCTCTTCTTCCTACCTATCTAAACTCCACATCCTTGAAAGGGTGATGGGGAGAGAACTGATGCCTTCTTCCTTACCACAGGAGAAATGGTATGCTGTGAACACACGATAGCTGAGGCACATTTGTGGGATTGGGTGAGACTGCAGATGGGTTGGAGGATCTGACTGTTCCTTCTTCTTTATTTCTTGAGAAAGGTGACATGATAAACAATCTTGAGATGGATGTGTCCAGTCTCAGAGGCAGTGTTCTGAGTGGAAGAGATCAAAGAAACTGAATCCATCCTTCAGAGATGAATGTAGATAATGGAAATACCTACTTTAGAGAGGTTTGTCTCTAACAAGGAGAAAGCTTAACTTCAAGGTTGGCTTTCTGGAAGACATGAACCTGGAGAGAGTTGTTTGGATAGTGCAGAGTGGAGGTGAAAAGTGAAATTAACAGCTTAATAACCCTGTAAGCTGTTTCATGTTCTGGTGTTTAAAATTCTCAGGAAAGCAAAACAAGTTACTATATCCTGTTGTGAGTTTGTCAATGCATTCTTATGTGAGTCTTTTGCGTTTACCATTCCTTTGTATAAAGGAAATAAATAGCCGTCCCATATTTGAGTCATATATTGGGTATCTTTCTGTGCTTTCTTTTGTTGCAACCTAACACATAAGCCAAAAATAAGGTTTAGTCAGTTTTTCCCTTGGTCTCTGGAACTGAGGTTCAAAGAGATGAGACAAAAACTAATCCCTCTTCTCGGAAGTCAGGCTTTACCAGAACTGAACTTGATCCAGAAGTATGGGTCCAAAGTTGAGAGGAGGTGCCACTTTACTGTAAAGGTAAATGGAATAGATAAGCTTTGGGAGAAAAAAGCCTACTAAGAATTAAAATTTTACATCATATCTGTGGTTGAAGATGAAGAAATAGATCAGTTCTATGAAGAGGTTGACTTGACACTCCAAATCAAAGTAGTATATAGAGTGATGCTTATTAACTTCAGTGTAAATATGGACACAGAAGAGAATGTCGAATGTCAAAAAATAAAGATGTTGATAATTATGGTCTGAGATTAAAGAATGAACAAAGTAAAATATCTGTAGACTGCTAAGAAACTTCACACAAATAAAAAAAAGAGCATTTGTGAATGTGTGTTTATTTGATATGGAGGTCCATCCCTATCAGTTAAAATGCTATAGTTTTGAAGCACTCTTTGAATGCCGTTCATTTTTTTCCTCAGTCATCAGTGGTGAAGAACTAGAAAGGCACTGTGAACCCTAAACAGAAAAACCATGGCTAAAGAGTCAGCCATCTGAAAAAGATCCAGGGGAAGAAAAGTCTGTGGTCTCCATTACAAAAATAAAAAAGGTTAACCATTGCCATAGAAGGAACAGATGGAGTTTGAATGCGAATTGAAACATACTATCCTTTACTTTATTCCCTCCATGAATTTTTATCCAGTGTAAGCAATACGTGACTCCTTCCAGAACATGATGAACATGAAAATATGTATTATGCAATAATATATGTACAAACCAAATTTATTACTTGTCTTCTTGGAGAAGGGGGAGGGGTGGAAGGGAGAGAGGGAACAGATTTCAGGATATCAGAAAATGACATTAAGAAATTCTGTTGACATGTTACCTGGAAAAATATTATAATTTTTTAGTCTATGGTGTCCATCTTTGTAAAAGTAGGGACATAAGGATGTGAAGTATTTTATATTTTGTCAGATACAATCAGTGTGTATATTGCTTTTTACTGAATTACTTTTTTTCTTTCTCTTAATAAAATAATTATCAAGATCTTTCATCTTTATTCTTTTAAAAATTGTTACCAAGGATGATTTATGCTTAAAAGACATGACTTCCCTTACAAAGGAAGTGCAGAGAGACATGTTTGGAAATAAGATGCAAAATAAAAGATATCAATAAAATAAAACTTAAAATGAAAAGAAAAAATGTAAGGCTTGTAGTAGATAAGGCAATTCAGTCAAGTGAGGCAACTCAATAGTCAAGGGACTGCATTAGTCTGGAATGAAGAAGATCCTAATGCTGCTAGAATAGTCCTATGGAGATCATATCTGGAGAATTGTGTCTGTTTTTGGGTAGGACATTTAAGGAAGAATATTTGATGTATGAATGCATGTCCAAAGATGTGAAACTGGAAGGGTGAGGAAATTGAAGACCAGGTCACTGGAGAATGGACTGAAGAAACTGTAGGTATTTAACTTGGAGAAGAAAAGACCATGGGAGGATGTGAATGCTGGCTTCGGATTTTTGAAGAGCTGTCATAGAATGTGAAATTTAGGTGTGCTTTGTTTTCTGTTAAAGGACACAACTAGGAGTAATTGGTGGGATGAGGAATCTAGCATCCTTGATGGGAAGAATCTTTTTTCTCTTTTCTTTGTTCTAGTGTTTAATATATAGTATTTGACATTTATAATATGTTTAATAAATGCTTGCTGACTGATTCTTCTTTCAAAATAAAGTTAAAAGTTACTAGACATGACCAAGACTAATATAGGGGGAAGATATGTAAGTAGATGATATACAAAGAGGAAAAGAAAAGTGGTTTACATACAAAGGACAGTCACGATCTAAAGAAGACAGTGTTACTTTCCTCTGAGGGGTCTTCCTAGAATTTTTGAGCTGGGAGGAACCATAGGGATCAGCTATCCTGATCCTCTTGTTTTTTACAAAGAAGGGAAGTCCACTGAGAAAGCATTTGAATAAGGTCACCTCTGCAGAGCCAGGACTCTGTTAAATGGAAAGTCGCACCACCTTCTCTTTGGCTGCCCAGGTCATGTTGTCAGAGCCAGTCTTCTCATCTGAACCAAACTTCCTGTGGTTTCCCTTGAGTTAAAAACCACCTAGCCAGGTGACAGACCCTGGTCATCTCCCTTTCTGCTCAGTGTGTCAAGACATGAGATAGTCTTGTCAAATCATTGCACATATTCATTAAATGGGGCTGTATGTGGATTGCTGTAGGCTAAAGAGGAAGGTCCTTGGACAATACTTCCACATTTTGAGATATATGGGATTTCATCTGGGTAGATACTTCTTGCAAGGATACAGATTGCAACCCATCCATGCCTTATGAGACTGAATAACTGGAATCTCAGTCTTCCCATAGATCTTTCAAAGGAGGTCCCTTCAACATGCAGAGGGCCTTCCTCTATGGGCTTCTACCCACAGTTAGTCCTTCATAAATAGATATTGGAGTGCATTGATTTGACAAGATCCTAGTGTACACTGACATATTGGAGAGGTTGGCTGGAAAGATGGTTAATAAAGAGCAGAAGGCGAGATGAACTGGGTCTGTCACCATTTTGGCTGCTTTTTAACCCAAGGGAAACCACAGGCAGTTTTGTTTGGTTCAGAGGAGAATGCTTTCTCTGACCACATGGCCTGGGCTGCTGGCGAAATTTCCTTTGAATTTACAGAGTCCTCCTTCTGCTCACAGATGTGACCTTATCTAAGTGCCTTCCTCTCTTTGCCCCCCCCCCCCCCATTCTCTGTTATATAAAATGAGAGGGTTTTAATAGCTGATCTCTCTAGGTCCTTCCAGTTCTAAAATTCTATGATGACCCTGAAAAGGAAAAAAAAACATTATCTTTGACTATGATATCTTTTGCAGCTCCAAAATCTATGATGCTCTGTTCCCAAAAGAAATTTCTACGCCTGTCTTTGAAGACTTTCTGCAGTCTAGCAGGCTCCAACCTGCTGTTCCAATCTCTGCTTCCTCTGATAGAACCTAAGTTCCTTGAAGGGTGAAATAGTTTCATTTTTGACTTTGTATCCCCAATGCTGTGCCTGCTACATAGTATGAATAGTATGTAATCAGTAAGTGCTATTGATTTGGTTATTTTGTGACATTTGTATGTATTTGTGATATATAATAATATAGTTGTAATAAATATATGCATATATGCACACACATACATATATAGATGTAAATATATGTATATATGTACATACACACAAATATGTATATGTATACACACACACATATATATATACACACACACACATTTTTTTCACTATATCCACCAACCACACTGAACTATTCAGTTTTAGTCCCATCCTTCCCTTTCTGCTCTCTGTGCTTTGCTTACATCATCCTTACACTTGATCTAGACTTCCCTGAAGGTCTTCTAAGCTCCAGTGATCACAGAAGAGACATAAGAGAAAGAAATAGAGGCAGGGAGAGTTTATTGACTTGCCCAAAGTCACAAAGATGGCGGAACCTAGATTTGAATCCATGCAGACCAGGTTTGCCTGGGTGTGCCAGTGCTCCCTGGAAAGAACATTCTCCTGCAAGAAGGGTCAGTGGTGTCCCTAGGGTATGCCAATATTTGCAGGCCCACCTAGCCCAAGCTCTGTTTTGGAGTATGACCCATATAATTTTATTCAAAATCCAGTGATCTTTCTACTATGTTATATAGCCTCCAACATGTTGCTGCCTCTCCCTTCCTTCAAGGGTCATCACATACAATCAGAATTTGGAGGTGATTGGAGATGAATGAGAGCTTAGAGAGAGTCTGAAACAATCAGCCTTCATTTTCTAAAGGAGGAAGTTAAGACCCAGAGAGGTTGATTGACTTCTCTACAGGGATAGAAGTTATAAGACACAGAACTGGAATTTGAACCTAGGTTCCTGACTCAATCACTTTTGGTCCTTCCATTGCCTTTTGATACCGTGGCCACTTCATCCAGGAAGCCTTCTCTGATCTTCTAGATGAACATAGTTTCTCCTTTCTCATATTCTTCATAATACTTTCTTTAGGCCATGCTTTTTGCTCCTTATACATTGTTTGTGTATGTGTCTTTCATTCTATTAGATTGTAAGTCTTTTGAGGTCAGAGACTGGTTGCTTTTTAAATTTTTTTATCCCTAGGGAAAAATATATATATATATATATATATATATATATATAGCATAAAGTCTCAAACCTTTCCGACACTAAACAAATTATTGTTAAATTGAATTTGACATAACATAACATCATAGAACTTAAAACTAAAAGGTACCGTGGAGGTCAAGTAGGATGATCTCATTTTGCAGACGAGCAAACTGAGGACCAAAGAATATAAATAATTTGCCCCAAGTTACAGAAAAGCATTCCCTACTTGTATTATCCACATTTAAGTTTCATGCCCTGGAAATCCTATCTTGCTTCCCTTTAGTTCTTCCTCTGCTATCTCCTTCTATATCCATGTTCTGATATTCCCAAAGCAAGCAGATGAGCATATAACATCTATCCCAGGCCAGTAATTGGCAAAGCCCTTTTGGAGAGTGTCATCTGTTAAATAAAAAGATAATAGGATCATAGATTTATATATGAAGTATTCATTAGAGATCATCTAGTCCAGTTCCTTGGCTTTGCTGATGATGAAATTGAAGCCCAGAGACATGAAGTGATAATAAATATGTTTGAAGCCAGGCCCTCCGATTCCAAAACTCTTTTCATAATACAATTCTTTACATTATCAATAAAATATACTTCAATAGGTCCCTAAATCCATAACCCAAGAGGATGGTCCCAGAATACAATAGGAGGAAAGCCAAATGATTGTGGCAGGAATATATAGGTGTGTATGTACATACATATGTATATATAGTGATCCCTCACCTATGTTATGTTCTAGAGACCCTTGTGATATGTGAAAATCTGCGAAGTAGCAGCATTATATTTATTTTACTATTCATATATATTTTAAGACTTTATTCACCCTTTCCACTTTCTTATAAACTTTTCCCGCACTTTTATTAACTTTTCCCATGCTCTTATAAACACTGAACCAGGTTGGTCACCTTTCATTCCATCAAACAATAGTGTGCCATGTACAATCTCACCTTGCCAAATCTGAACAAACTGTAGTGGTGTACTGCATTTCCACTGGGTATTTATTGGCAAAATCAGATAAATACCCAGTGGAAATGCAGTACACCACTACATTGAATAGTAAAATAAATCACTGCTAGGACAGAAAATGAGTTAAAAAATTATTATTGAATTGAATCCAATTCCATTCAGTCTGTAGAGCATGAGAGCATTTCCTTCATGTTAAATCACAACTTCTGAATTACAAAGTACTAATCTAGCAGTGGACCTCAAGACCATAGACCATTTAAGGGGTAAAATTACATTGATATTTTCTTTGTAAAGGTGTGTGGGTTGTATGATGAATATGTTTGTGTCGTGTGTGTGTGTGTGTGTGTGTGTGTGTGTGTGTGTGTAATGTGAATTATATATTATGGTAGAAGGAGATTGATTTTCAGACTGTCTGATTCTTATCAAACCAATGTTTTGTACTGACTCTGGTAGACCAAGGAATTTCAATCCAGGTTAGTGAATCAGAAAAAGTGATGTGCTGAAACTTTTTTTTTAAACTTCTAACATGAACTGATGCAGTGTGAAATACGCAGAACCAGGAAAACATTATGCACAGTAACTAAAACGTTGTGGGATGATCAAATGTAATTTGCTACTAACAACAATACAATTATCTAGGACAATTCTGAGGGACTCATAAAAAAGAATGCTATCTGTCTCCAGAGAAAGAACTTTTGGAGTAGAAATGCAGATGAAAACATGATTTATCACTCATTTATTTGGTATATGATTTGGGGTTTTGTTTTATAAGACTTTTCACTTGCAAAAATGAATAATATGGAAATATATTTTGCATAATATATATGTATGTATATATATATATATTCCAAATTCAATTGCTTTTCAGTTCTGGGAGGGGAGAAGGAAGAGGGAAGGGAGACAACATGGATTATATGACTTTCAAAAACATATGTAGAAATTTCTTATTAAAATAAAATAAAAATGAAACTTCTAGAGTTAAGTACAGGTTTGTCTTCTAGTCTCTAGTCTAAAGTATCTCCTAGAAAAGGTGTATGACCTCATAATCTTGTCTCTGTCCCAAGAAGAAACATTCATTCCCCAAATTTAGTGAAATCCAAGAAGCTATGCTTATGAACCTTGGGAAATTCCAATTCTTTTAACACTTAATATAATCTCCAAAACAAACATAATCCTTGCTATTAAGATCCCAGGTGTCAGCTTGTAAGAGGAACTTTAGAAATAATTAATTTAATTTGTGTTTTCCACCAAATTGGCGAGTACATGCTGTCAGATATAAGACTCCGAGGATTTACCTGAATTAAATACTGTTCATGTCCCTCTCCTCTACAGTTGCTGGCTGACCTACCGCAGAGCAAGACAACATTTTAGCTTGTACTATCTGGAGCCTGCCATTGCATCATTGCCCAGTTTCAAGCAACATAGATCTTACTAGAAGATTAAAGCAAATCCTCTAGTTTTGTTGGGGGTATGATCGTGTTTTTGTCGGGCTTTCTTGGCCCTCTTTCCTGCCTGCCTTTGCTTCTCCAGTTTTTCCATTACCCAACTTGAGATTTCATCATCCCAGATTTGTAACATGATTCACAGTATTACAGAAAAGCTCATCATAGACATACACATGATATATACATATATGAGTATATATACATGCACATTCACATGCAGGTAGGAGAGAGCATCACCATACACACAGATTTTACATATACATGGGTGCACATATGAATCCATGTATATATATATATATATGCATGTGTCTACTCATATTCACATATAAACATATATCCAGATTCTATATTTGTGATTTCATCAGTGTGTAGAAATCCAAATGTAGAAATGTTGAAATTCCTTCTACCAATCAGATTGGCACCTTGTCTATTTATGATTTGTAGGTATATGTATATCATATATATTTACATAATGTGGTATGGTACAGAAAGTTCTAGTCTTAGAATAAGAAATATCTGGGTTTAAACCCTCCTTCTGACACATGAATGGATGAATTGTGAAAGAATTTATTGAGCATTTACTATATGCAAAACACTTTGTTAATTACTGAGGATACAACTATAAAACCAAAGGTGCTCCCTGCCCTCAAGAAGCAATTGGGAAAACATTGGGAAAACAAAATATGTAGCACAGTGGTTGCAGGGAAGAGGACCTTTCAGGAATGATAAGTGAGGCCATAGGGGGAGGGGTTGACACACCCCATCCAGGAACAGTGGCAGAGTTGACTTGATCAGGGTTTGTGGTTCTACCACTGAAGTTGTTACAGTGAGGAGGAAGAGAAGTTAGAGAAAAGTGTTGTCACATAGTAGGTCAGAGAAGAAAGGCAGTAAACAAGAAGGCTTTGGAAGAAGTAGCCTCAGGGGATGGAGTAACCATAGCTGGGTCTTCCCTAAAATAGTAGTCCAGAGAGGCAATTACCAATCAGGAGAGTGGCCCTAGAGTGGAAGTTACTCTGGGTCTTGGTTTCTGTTGTGGGTCTGGTGGTTGGCAAGAGGGTTGCAGTTGAAGTGGTGAATGGTATGTCTAATGTCATACTAAGATATAGAGGCTCATATATTTTTGTAGATGTACAGATGTGCATGCAATTCATTCACTTGAACTTAAATAGCTTAAAAGCTGCATGAATATGTTCCAGACACCAGCTATACATACACACATCTATACAGAGGTATAGGAAAGGCATAAAATAGGAAAAATAAGGGAGGTGATAATCTCACTGTCCTTCTTGTTAAAAGTATACATACACATAAATACATGTAAATATTCATGCTATTCATAAAGTACACATATAGTCGTATGATCAAGACATTCTAAATGGTGCCATGTAGAAACTGGTTGTAGGAGCTGAGGAAGTTTGGCCCTTTTTTGAGAAAAGCTATTGAGGGGATATGATCATGATGCAAGCATTTGAGAGCTATTATGGGGGTTGCGGAATTAGACTTGTTCTGCTTGGACCTCAAAGGCAGAATTAGGAGCAATACAAATAGATGAACGTTACATGAAGAATTATTTCAGCTTCATGTAAAGAAAAGCTTCCTAGTAATTCAAGCTGTCCCGAAATGGAATGGGCTACCTCAGCAGGCAATAACCTCTATAATTGGAGTTCTTTCTCTAGTGGTGGAGTACATTCTTCATGATAAGTCTTTTGGAACTGTCTGGGATCATTGTATTGACAGCCCCTATTTAGAGAGTATTCTCTGAAATCTATTCAAACAATCATGCTCCCTATGAAAGAGAGTAAAGGATGAGAGACTGCAGACTTTCTTTTAGGTGTCATAACTTCTAGGATACTTACATTTTAAAATGATAGATGAGATCACGCAAATTCTATCCTTAGAAGTAAGTTTTCTTTCTGCGGGTACTTTGTAGAAACCACTTCATCCTCAAGCCTGAACAATCTTATTCCTACCATCTCATCACTACATTCTAAGCTTCCATGTAAACTTTCAACACTCAGCTTCCAAACTCCTGGAGATAATTGGGGTGGTTTCCCTAACTCCTTATTTTGGGATAGAGAATGTTCTTCCCTGATACTGGAAGCTTGTTCTTGCCCAATCTGCCTCCCTCCTACACAGTACTGAACCTTCCCACCTAGAATTGGCGGGCCAACCTTTCCTCCTATCCCTGCCAAGAATTGGAGAGAGCCTCCAATGGTTCCAGAAGTTGGAATTAGCTACAGATTAATTATATTTAATTACCCAAGACGAGATCATCAGCTATCTGTTCACTATTTTGTACCACTGTTAGATAACTATAATTTACAAGTATAAGTAAATTATTTTAAGGATTATTTCATTCCATGATCCTGTTTTCTATCTTCTAAACCATTGTTTGATTCCTTCTAAAAATGTAGCTTTCTTGTCTGCACCACAGTTATAGGTAAAGCAAAAAAAAAATGATCTCTTCTAAGTAGATGACATCTGCCCCCAAGGAATTTGCAAATTGTTAAGTAATGAATACAGCTACATGTCCAAAAGTGTTTGACTTTAAATACATGTTTAGTAACATTTTGTTCTCTCATTGGGAGGTGCCTGATTTAAGCAGGCAGCAACATAAGAAACTGCCTGCCATTTGCCCTTGATCTTGGGCTCATTTTGCCCTATTTTCTGTCCACAGTGACCTATATATGAACTCGCCTATAAAGCAGAAAAACTTATGGGACAAATGTAAAGTCCTGCACTTTGGCTCAAGTAATCAATTGCATGAAGTCAGAGTGAAGGGGATTTTTAAAAAAAATCTGAAGGATTGAGTCAACTGCAGACTTAGAGTGAGTCAATAATGCAACAAGGCAGCCAATAAAACTAGTTTGATGTTACATTAATAAATTAGTGATCTCATCAAGATGGTACTCCCTCTACCACTACAGATGACAATCCCCCATAGATCTTCATCTGTGAGATTCTTGTTCCTGTTATAAGATAATGGATTTAGAGATAGAGTTTTGGTATAACTCTCTCACTTTACAGATGAGAAAGCTGAGGCCCAAATATAAACAGATTATTAATGGAAAAAAAAACTTGAATTTAAATCCAGGTTTGCTCAATCTGATTTTACCATTGTTTTCCCTTTACTAGCCTATCTCCATAGAGTTGTCACAGAGGATCAATTTTATTATAGGACTTCCTTTGTTTATTTTCATATCTTAGGGTACTAGTGCATCAGTCAAGTGAATCAGACCATCACACCTGTTTTTTTTTCTAGTTATACTTTTCACTAACTGTGCATTTTACAATTCTTTTATTCAATAAGTAGTAATGTGTTTAAATCTGATAATACCCACCATTCTCCTTGGAGTTCCCTGTAATTTTGATTTTTTTTTTTTTGAGATCATGGTGTTCAGTGGTAGATTTGTAGCTATATAGCTCCTCGAGGAGAATAATGGAGTTAAAAAAAGACACTTGCACATTATTTTAACTTGCATGGATAGAAGCATTGTATAAAGAATGAAGACAGTGATGGTCCTGGGCTATCTTCTGCCCGGGTCAGGCCAGAACTCAAAACCTGTGTCCAATTCTAGTTACCACATTTTAGAAAGGACTTGAACAAGTTTGAACTTATCCAGAGAAGGGCAATTAAGATAAAGAAGGGCCTGGGGACCAGGTAATATAAGGAGTACTTAAAAGAACTAGGGATGCTTATCTTGGATAAGAAGGTACACAGGAAGGAAACATACATTTAGTAAGTGCTTACCATTTGCCAGGTACAATGCTAAATGCTTTGCAAACATTATCAAATTTGATCCTCACAAAAACCTTCGGTCAGGTGCTTTTATTATCCCATCTTATGGTTTAGGAAACTGAGTCAATCAGAGGTTTAAGTGGCTTTCTTTGGGTCACATAGCCAATAAGATTCTGAGCCTAATTTTGAACTTATATCTTCCTGGCTCCAGGTCCAGTGCTCTGTTCACTGTGATACAAAGATGTCTTA
Organism: Gracilinanus agilis; assembly: GCF_016433145.1. Classification (NCBI taxonomy): domain Eukaryota; kingdom Metazoa; phylum Chordata; class Mammalia; order Didelphimorphia; family Didelphidae; genus Gracilinanus; species Gracilinanus agilis. Next base: position 80,580,285 of record NC_058131.1, read on the forward strand.
TGAGACAGTGGGGAGAGGGATGTGAGGCACACAAATCATGATCATAAAATATTTTCAGGTTTGTCATATGGAAGTGAGATTAGAATTCTTTTTCTAGGGGGCAGTAGGTGGCTCAGTGGATAGAGAGCCGGGACTAGAGACAGGAGGTCCTGGATTTAGTCTAACTTCAGATACTTCCTAGATCTGTGACCCTGGAAAAGTCACTTGACCCCAGTTGCCAAGCCCTTACTGCTCTTCTGCTTTGGAACCAATACTTAGTATTGATTCTAAGATGGAAAGAAGGGTTTAAAAAATGCTCTGCTTGTCTCCAGGGACCAATTAGCAAAAACTGTGGAGAGAAAAATTTTAGCTTAATCAAAGGAAGAACAAAGAAACACATTTCTTAATAATTAGATCTAGTGAAAAGGTGAATGGAGTACCCTAAACATGCCCCCATCACTGGAGATTTATAAGTGGAAGCTGGATGACCACTCCTCTGGAATGTTACACTCGTGATTCTCAGTGTGATATGGATTCACTAGGTGGTTGGCAAATTAAATAAAGTCCTTACCATGTGCCAGGCACTTACTCAAGAGAGTCTCTTCTCTTACCTTAGGGACAGCTTGACGTAAAAACTTGGGGCAAGTCATTGAAACCCTCTATCCATCACTTTTATCATAGTAAAAAAGGAATGATCATTTTAGTGCCTCTATACCCTTCCAACATCTAGATATATAGTGGAGAGAGCAATGGGCTTGTAATAAGGAAGATCTGAGTTTGAATCTAACTCAGAGACTTTTTTCATCGCTCTCTGCCTTAGTTTCCTCAATGGTAAAATGAGGGTCCAATGAGATAATATTTAGAAATCCTTAGCACAATGCCTGGCACATAATAGGCACTTAATCAGTATTTATTCTCTCCCTCACAGGGTTCAGAGAAAAAGGTTTTGTAAACGATAAGAAATTATTAAAATGTGAACTATCTGTCAAATTGTTTTCTCTTCCTCCTTGCCTCCCTGCCTCCCTCCTTTCCTCTCTCTCTCTCTCTCTCTCTCTCTCTCTCTCTCTCTCTCTCTCTCTCTCTCTCTCTCTCTCTCTCCTCCTCTGTCTCTGTCTATCTGTCTTTCTGATGTCTAGGTCTAAGTCTCTCCTTCAACTTAATGTTCATTTAAAATATTCCTTTGTAGGGGTCAGCTGAGAGGCTCAGTGAATAGAAAGCCAGCCCTGAAGCCAGGAAGTCCCGAGTTTGGTCTCAGACACTCCCTGGCTGTGTGACCCTGGGCAAGAGGCTTAGCCCAATTGCCTACCCCTTGCCACTTTTGGAGCCAAAACTTAGTAGCAATTCTAGGACAGAAAGTAAAGGTTAAAAAAAATAAAATGTTTCTCCTTAGAGGAATTAGCAAGGACCTTCCTCCCTCAACTTCACAAAGCATTTTTTTTTCAGGGATCTCTAATTCACAATGTTGCACATGGAAACCATTTTGTATCTTATTCTCCTAGATTTTGACTGTTGATTTCCCATCGTTCCATGAGGATTGGGAGCATATCTTATCTAAACTTTGCATTGTCCCAATATTTAATACCGTGGGAATTGCTTACATTTTTTTGAATGAAAAAAAGAATGAATAAGTGAAATCAGTGATATTTACTCTTACTTCAATGTCTATTCCTAGTGTATTTACAGAATTTAGGTCATGTCTAGAATTGAGGGGCAGCTTGCTGGCTCAGTGGATGGAGTGCTGGGTGTGGAGTTAGGAAGACCTGAATTCAAATTTGGCCTCAGACACTTACTAGCAGTATGGCCATGGGCAGGTCACTTTACCTTATTTGCCTCAGTTTCCTCATCTATAAAATGAGCTGGAGAAAAAAAAAACAAACATGGTAAACCACTCCAGTATCTTTGTCAAGAAAACTCCAAATGGGACTGAAAAATGACTGGAATTGGAAGTTGGAATACAGGAATTTTTGCCTTGCCTTCTCTACACAGGTAGGTACAGCCAGGTAGATAGATACATGTATGTGTGAGTATGTGTTGGTATATCCATGCAGTGAGACACTGACATGATCTGGGTGAGGTTGATAGATGGGTGCTCATAATTTATTTAGGAAGCTGGACATTTGACACCAGAAGAATGCTCCGGAGAGGCTCCAGGATGCCCCTGTTGGGGAAATGTCACCTTTCAGATAGAGCTATTGATTTACAGTCATATCCCAAGTACACAGCATTCTGCCTGAACAAAACAGGAAGCTCCAAGCGTCCCCAGCATGTCTCCTGAAGGAGAGGGCGAAGTCAGGCAAGGGTGGGATCATTTGTCGGAAGGTAGCATTTCTTTTTATATACTTAATGGTTTCCCATTGACTTGTATTCTTGGTGCCAAGAAGGGAAATGCTGCAAGAAAAAGGAGAGAAGGAACGGAAGCAAGAGCAGCAGGGGCAGGGGAGTGGGGGCGATATCTCCTGACCTTCTAAGGGGAGAAAGTGCCAAACACTCCTCTGCACCCCTTCAGATTGACTTAAAAACCGACATAGACGGGCATCTCCGACCCAATTATACATATTTTCTGATTGCTCATAAGTCTAGAATTGTCCTCAGCAGCAAACCAAGGACCATGTAATGATAAAAGTAGTTATAATAATAATAATAATAAAATAATAACAAATATTTATAATTAACTTTAGTGATTGCATAGTACTATGTGCTATCTCATTTATTATTGTTATCATTTTTAATATAGTGCTTTAGTTTACCAAAGCATTTTCTATATAACCCCATTTCCTAATAATGATAATAATAATAATAATAATAATAATAATAATAATAATGGTAGTCACATTTCTACAAAGCTTTCAGATTTATTGTCTTTACTATTTGCTATCTAATTCATCAATAATAATGAAAATGTGTATTTCTACAGGATTTTGAGATTTAAAAGTTTAGTACGCTATTTCATTTATCAGGTGTAATAATTAATATTTCTTCGGGTTTAAAATGTAAAAGGTATTTAATGTTATTTCATTTATTATTATTATTATTATTATTATTATTATTAAGCATTTATAGAATGATTTAAGGTTTCCAAAGCACTTTGTATATAACCTTGTTTGCTGATAATAATAGTATTTCTATAAAACTTTAAGATTTATAAAGGGTTTAACATATGCTATCTCATTTGTCAATAATAATAAAAATTGGCATTTCTACAGAGTTTGGGGATTGATTAGCATGCTATTTCATTGATCAATTGTAATCATTAATATTTATAGAGAAGCTTGAAATTCCTAAGGCGTTTAATGTTATTTAATTTATTATTAGTAATAATAAGCATTTAGAGGATGCCTTAAGGTTTCTAAAGCACTTTACATATAATTCCATTCGATAATAATAATGGTAGTTACTATTTATATAGAACTTTAAAGTTTACAAGGTATTTGACATTATTAGTAGTGATGAAAAATAACAGTAACTTTTAATAATAATGTTAACAAGAATTTACATAGCTCCTTGAGGTTTCCAAAGCATTTTGTGTGCAATCTTATTTGCTAATATTAATAATCTACTTATATGAAACTTGAAAGTTTACAAGATGTTTTACATATTACCTTATTTATGATTATTAATAAGCATTTGCATAGTGAGTTAAATTTTCCAAACACTTTACATGTAAACTCATTAGCTAATAACAATAGTATTTATGTAGAGCTTTAAGGTCTTTGCAGGTGATGCCTCATTGTTCAATAATAACAAAAGCAGTAATGGTGATATTAGCACCAACATGGAGAAGAAGAGAATCGAGGTTGGCTGAGGTCACATTTTGAGTCTTGTCTCAGATTCCTCTTGGCCATATGACCCTGGGCAAGTCATGAGCTCCAGGCAGTTTTCTAAGACTTGATATAGCAGAGCAAAGAGAGTTTATTCAATGGAAGTTTCCTAGAGAAATGAAATCACAGGTTGCGTGGGTCCAACAACAACAACGACAACAAAGAATTGACATTTACACATTATGTTAAGGTTTATGACGCTTTTTATTTATATATGCTCTCATTTGAACTTGGCAAAAGCACTCCAAGGTGGTTACTAGAGATATTGTATTGCCATTAAAACAAAACAAAATAATGCTTATCTTTTGTCTTAGATTCAATACTGGGTATCGGTTCCAAGGCAGAAGAGAGGTAAGGGCTAAACAGGCAATGTTAAGTGACTTGTCCAGGGTCACATAATTAGTAAGTGTCTGAGGTTAAATTTGAACCCAGGACCTCTGGTTTCCAAGCCAAGCTTTCTGTCCATTGAGCTACCTAACCATCTTATCCCCATTTCACAGATGAGGGAATTGAGGTCTCAGAGGGTTTGACAGATCTGCCATTACCTCCACAGCTTGAACTGGTCAGAGTTGGGATTCAAATGTGGGTCTGGAAGATTGCAGTTCTAGCGCAAGGACATGCTGCCTATATGAGTTGGATGTGTCTTCCATTTTGCAGCCAAAATGATCTCTCGCTGTCTCTTACAGCATATAGGAAGACCTGAGGTATTTGAAGTTAACTGGGTCAAGGTCTCAGTGGTTCAGTGAAGACAATGAGCCTGTCTGGGCATGTGATGGACTGGATGACCCGGTAAGATCTTCCCATCTCTTAGCTCTCTAAGTTGTTGGCTCCCTAAGAGGCAGGGACCATAGCAGCCATACATTTCTGGGAGGGGGAGCCCAAATAAAGATTTCACTTGGTTCATGTCTCACTGGACTGCCCCAAATCAATTGATAGCAAGAGCCAGAAATTGGATGCATAAAGAAAACCAAAAGAGTAAGAAATGAGCTGTGTTTCTTAGTGGAAATGCTGCTCTATGGTGTTCAGGCTATTTCCTTGTGAAGGCACTTTTCTCTGAAATCCCACCTCGGAGGTGAACGTTGACTTTCTAAGAATTCATATTCTTCAAGGGGACACTTTGAGCAAGTGGAAGAAAAGCAGGAAATTTATCTGATGTTTTTTATTGCTCCCCACCAAGGCTATGGCTGCAGAGTCTTATAAGGAATATTTCTCGGGGGCAGCTGGGTGGCTCAGTGGATTGAGAGCCAGGCCTAGAGATGGGAGGCCCTATGTTCAAATCTGGACACTTCCCAGCTGTGTGACCCTGGGCAAGTCACTTAACCCCCATTGCCTATCCTTACTACTTACTCTTCTACCTTGGAGCCAATATACAGTATTGGCTCCAAGGTAGAAGAGTAAGGGTTTAAAAAAAATTTCTCGCTCTTCCCTTTTGTATCAAACCTTGGATTGTGTTTTAAATTGCACATTTTTTCAGCCTTGCTGACAGGAAGTCACACAAAGATGCAGGTACTTGGTAGGATTCTTCAAAGCTACCTGCTCATTGGTAGAGGTGACTTCTCTTAGAACAGTTCCTTTCAGAAGATAAAAAGGTAACGTCAAAATTCCAGAACTATCAGAAGTAGAAAGATCCTTATAGCTCCTAGTGGTATATGAGTTAGTATCTTATAAAGGGAGTCAGCAAGGCCTACATTCAAGTCCTGCTTCAGGCTCTGTTCAGTTTATTTTCAGTCATTTTTTAGTCATGTCCAACCCTTCAAGATCCCATTTGTTTTTGTTTTGCTTTTGGAAAGATACTGGAGTGACTTGCCATTTCCTGCTCCAGCCCATTTTGCTGATGAGGAAACTGAGACAAACAGAGTTAAATGACTTACTCAGGCTCATACAATTAATTAATTTCTGAAGCTGGATTCAAACTCAGAATGGTGATTCTTCCTGACTCCAGGTCCAAAACTCTATCCACTGTGCTAACTAGCTGCTCTCAAGAATATATCTATATCTATATCTATATCTGTAAATATATATATATATATATGTGTGTGTGTGTGTGTGTGTATGTGTGTGTGTGTGCCTAAACAAATTATTTGAAATCTCTAAGTCTGTATTCATATCAATAAAATGGGGTTAATAGTAGTGCCTACTTCACAGAGTTATTGTGAATGAGGTAATACACGAAAAGTGCCTCACAAGCCTTCACATATTAAATAGATATTATTATTGATGATGAAAATGATGTTGATAACAACTTTCTATCTAGGGAAATTGAGGTCCAGAAAAGAGGAGCGATCTACTCAAACTTTCATAGAACTTTAATGCCATTGTCCTGGCAAAGGACCACATACCACCTGTATGAATTACTGTTAATTGTCACAGAAGAGGACTTTCTTACTTCTTGTCTCTTCTCCTTCCACTCCATCTTTCATATTACTGCCAGATTATCTACAATCCAAATGGATATGGTCATAACAATCATTTGTTAAAAAAAATTTTGTCTGCCTACTGAAGTAAAAAAAATCATCTTCCTGGCCTTAAATGTTCTCCACAATCTCTACATTGCTCTACATCTCACCTTTTTGAAACCTGCTTTATTTTATTTCCTGCTCTATATTCTATTTTTTCAAAAATTCTTTGCACATTCCTGCCTCCATACCTTTAATTATGCTGTGCCCTTCATCTGGCATGCTATCCCTTTCTCTCTTTGCCTATTGATTTCTTACCCAGGTTTTAAAGTTTCACTCAAATGTCACCTTTTCCATAAAGCCTTCCCTGATTCCCTCTTTTCTCCTGACTTGGTCTTACACAAGATGTTGCTGGCATCTCTCTGTTGTCCTGATCAACAGCATGGTAGATTATAGCTCTCTATGCCTTGTCCCTTTACTACACTGTAAACTTCCTAAGGACAGGGAAACCTGTCTTATTAGAAAGCATTTTGCTTTCTTTCTTCTTCTTTCCTTTTGTCACAGAAAACACTTCACAGGATATCAGGACTGCAAGGTTCTTTGGGAATTATCACTCGGCCAGACCCTTCCTGGCTGTGTAACCCAGTGTAGGTCACTTAATTCCTGCTTGTCTCAGTTTTTTATATGTAAATGGAGACCTCTAGAGTTGCTATGAAAATAAAATTAAATATTTTAAAAGCCTCTTGCAATATTTACATGATAAAATTCATAGCAGCTTTTGTTGTGGTGTCAAAGCAATGGAACTGGAAGAGATGCCCATCAATTGGGGAATGGCTAAAGAAGTTGTGAGATCTGATTGTAATGGAATCCTATTGTGCCCCAAGAAATAATTAAAAGGAGAATCACAAAGAAATCTGGAAAGATTTTTATGAAGTGATGCAAAGTGAAGTGAGCAGAACCAAGAGGAGAACATTGTCCATAGTAACAGCAATAACCTACCATGATCAAATGTGAATGACTTTATTAGTAGCAATGCAAGGTGCCAGGACAACTCCAAAGGATTCATAGTGAAAAAGACTCTCCACTGCTGTAGAAGGAATGCATGGAGTTGGAATGCAGATTGAAGCATGCCATTGTTCAGTTTATTTCCTCCATGAATTTTTGCCTACTGTAAGTGATATCTCACAACATGATGAACATGTATTATATGATAACACATGTACAACCTATATTATGCTCTCTTAGGACAGGACAAGAGCTGTGAGAAAGGGAGAAAACATGGATTGTAAAATGTCAGAAAATGATTATTGAAATTTGTATGTACATGTAATATGGAAAAACATTTAAAAATATAATAAAAGTTCTTTGCCAGCCTTAAAGTACTATATAAATTCTAGAGATTATAATTATTATTTTACAGATTAGGAAACTGAAGTATGGTTTGGAGAAAATAACTTGCCAAAAGTCATACAATAGATGTAATTTGAATTCAACTGGATACACTGAAATATGTTGAAAGAATGTCAGATCTAGGACCCAATTCCAAGTTTACTGACTCCCAATAACTGGCTCCTACATTTCCCAGCTGTTTTCCAGTCACCTGGATCAATAGTGAGATACTTCTTGGTAATTCAGACTAAAGTATTCACTTTTCCTTAGTCGTAGGTGGATTTTTTATGAAATCAATGAATGTTCTATATTTTAATTAAAGTATGCTTGATTGTGTCTTCATGGTTCCATTTTGCCTTTGTATTTAGTAAATGGAATGAGGATTTTTAAAAATAAGTTCAGTTCTATATATATATATTAGATATCTATTTTTTGGCCAGGACACTATGCTAGGCACCTGAGCTAGAGGGAATACAAAGTTTAGAAAACCATTATTCCTGTCCTCATGGAATTGATCGTTTAGTAGGAGATTTTACAGGGACAAATAATTATAATAGAGAATTGATGTTGAAGGAGTTGTGGTTTATAAGTCACTTTATATATATATATATATATGTGTGTGTATATATATATACATATAATTTCAACTAAAGAGGTGTCAAAAAATATTAGGGGAGACCCAAGGGGAAAGTTGATGGAAAGGGAAAGGATGGTTTCAAGAAAGAGAGAGAATTTCAATTGACTTTTTAATTCTATAGGAAATCAACAGAAAAAGATTAGGAGGAAGGATGTTCTAAGTTAAGGAAACTATCAATGCATAATAGAAGTGATAGGAAATTACAAAGTATATTCTAGGGACAGAAGGTAACCTAGTCTATCGAACAGAGAAGACATGAAATAGATAGATAGCATAGTTGATTTTGTTCTTAAACTGAATTCGGGAAGTCCTGAGTGCAAATATGAACTGAGATGTTTACTAGCTGTATGAGCAAGGACAAGATACCAAACAATCTGTTTGATTCAGTTTCCTCATCCATAAAATGGGGATGATAATAGAACCTACATCCAGGCTCATTTATAAGGAGATTTGCCAACTTTAAAGCACTATATGAATGCTCACTGTTATTATTATGAGAGAAAGCTGGAAAGGTTAAAGTAGTGAATTCAACAGTTTAAGGAGAAAAGGGAGAATCTTCTCAGGATTTTAGTGAACATTTAATGTTACAGATCAGTAACCTGAGACCCAGCGAGATCCAATGACTTACCTCAGGTCACAAAGTCATATTGGGCCAGAGTCAGGAGAAGAACCCAGGTTCCACGATTTCAAATCCAGTGCTTCTTTTGATTTCCCATTCATTGTACCATAACTGATAGTCTTGAAGGCAACCACTTTTTGTTGCTGTTTCTAAAACTAGTTGATGGTACCTTAACCACTCCTTACTCACTAAACAGTTATTAAGAAAAAAAAAAGGAGATTCTATCTCTGGGTTGTCAGCCTGGTTGCTCAGATTCTTGTATTTGGGATTCCACACTCAGACTTATTCCATGAAAAGGTCTAAGAAAGCAATTAAATGTCCGGGAAGAAGGCCTAGCTATTAGCAAAATCATAAATTAGGGTCTTGTTTACAATTCTATTGTGCAGTATAGTTCATTTATTAGCTTAAGTAAGACTCTGTACCTTCCTGGGAAATATCAGTCTATAAAGATAGGGACAGAAGGGGGGACCCAGCTAGGAAATTTAAGGCTTGCACAATTTACACATCCTTGTGAAATTCAAGCACATTATCTCTTATTGAGAGGCATTCCTGGCTATAATAAAATGCAATCTCAATTTAAATACACAGATGTTTTCTCTTGACAACAAGAGAGCCAGCAAGGCTCCAGGGAAAGAATCTACTAATTCTTGTTTTAGGACCTTAGCTGAAACTGGCATTTAGTTTACAAATGGGTGGATAGAAAATCTGATAGATATTCTTCCTGTATATTTAAAAAAAACTTATCTTCCATCTTAGAATCAATACTATATATTGGTTTTAAGGAAGAAGAACTTTAAGGGCTAGGCAATGGGGATTAAGTGACTTGCCCAGGGTCACACAGCCAGGAAGTGTCTTGAGTTACATTTGAAGCCCCCACCTCCAGTCTTCAGGGCTGGTCTTCTGTCTATTGAATCACTTAGCTGCCCTATCCTGTAGATTATTAAACCCCAAACTCCTAAGGAATCTTCTACTTCTACTTCTATTTCTATGTACTGATACAAAGTGAAGTGAGAAGAACCAGGAGAAAATTGTACATCCTCGCAGCAATAAAGTACGATGATGATCATCTGTGAATGACTTAATTATTATCAGCAATGCAAATATCCAGCAAGACTGCAATGGACTCATGATGAAAAAGGCTGTCCACTGCTATAGAAGGAACTGGCCAAGTCTGAATGAAGATTGGAACAGGCCATTCTTCACTATATTTCCTCCATGAATTTTTCTCTAGGGTAAGCGATATGTGTCTTCTTCCAAAATCTGATGAACATTAACCTCAGTTCTTCTCCTACATTCTGATGGCAATGTTTATTGAGTGTAAATGTTTATTGAGTGAATAAAAATATGCTAAATATTCTCTCCAGTGCAATCGTGTCAGATTTGAAGGCAGCAGTACCTGGTTCTGCCATTTAGTACAGATGATCTTTGCCAAATCATAACCTCTAGGGATCCCACTCTCCTCATCTGTAATGGTTGGACACGATAAGCTCAAAAGACCCATTTCATCTAAATCCATAAATCTATGATCTTGTCAATCTTTTACTGAAAACAACAACAAAACCCCAAACTTTCAGTAGCTCCCTTTTGCCTACCCAAGAAAATCTCCTATCCTAAGTCGAGAACTTTTTGGCTCCAATTTACCTGTCCGACATTGTCTCATTCTCTTTCCTGACTTCAGCCTCCTTGCTAAATAGGATTGCCTTCTCTCTAGTCTTCATCCTACATTCTCCTTTCTCTGTACTTTCCCTCATATCTTTCCAGACAAGGAAAGGACTTTCTTCACACTCCCCATCCCACTTCTCATTCATTTAAATCATTGCTTTCTTCCAAGGCTCAGTCATACCTCCTCCTTCACTAATCATCCAGGGAATGGGTCTTTCCTTCCTCAAGATTCTCCCAGGGTTTTTCCTAGACTGGTGCTTTCTTATCTTGCTCACTTGGTTCATAGCCAACTGCATGTTTGTTTTTCTCTCCCTGTCTCCATTCCATTATGGAATTTCCTAAGAAGTGATCCTGTGTCATCCAGTTAGAGAATTTAAAACTGGAAGGGATCTTAGAGAATCTTTTTTTTTTTCATTTTTCTTGCCATGCAGAACACTTCCATATTGGTCATGGTTGTAAGAGCAAAGTCATACATAACAAAAACCCTGAAATAAAACCATAAAAACACTGATGTAAAAGACAACTCCAATAGTTCTTTCTCTGAAGGTGAATAGCATTCCCCATGATAAGTCTTTCAGGATTAATCACAGATTATTGCATGAGCCATTTTATTTTACATCCAAGATATCCGGGCCTCAAAAACATTCTATTTACTATACAGAAAGAAGTGATATGTGGAACTATGTAGTGAATAGTTTCACACATATATATGTATCAACTATTGGCCTTTTCTACTGTGAGACTGGGATGGAGGGAGAACTAAAATGTAACCCCCCCAAATAAATATTAAAATAAAATAGAAGCAAAAAAAATTGTTGAATGACCTTGAATGAAGGAGTGGGATGATATCTTTTGTCTTCAGAGATGCCCACCGATCGTCTTCTTTCATTTTTTTTTTTTTGGAGGGGATGCGTTTGGGACTTTGAAGACAGAAAATTACCCTGTTAATTCAAAGCAAAGACACTGATCAGTCTGTTTTACAAATATCAAGTCCTTGGTAGGAAACCCGGTCGTCTGTCTCTCCCCTCTGGAATTCTGCAGCATTAAAGTTCCCACCTAGCCTGCAGTACTTTGTAGTGGTGATGGGGGCTCAACTGCCGAAGTGGAAGGCTGTGCAATCAAACTTCCAGGGAGACAGTAGACTGTGATTGTCATCAGCTGCAGCTCATTATTCTGTCAAGGATGCCTTGTGCCAATCGATGAGAGACAATGCGTAATCACTTGGAACTGATTGCAAATCACTTTGCATAGAGAAGCCTGCGGAACCCTTGGCAGCCTACCACGTGGCCTTCTTGCCCATTCCTGGGTGCTGGTGGCCCCATGACTTCATTTTCTGCATTCTAGGGGCATGCAATAAGATGGCAGCTCCTTCTTCCTCCCCCACTCCCACAGCGGGCTGAACACTGGGCTCTGTTCACACCAAACTGGATCTTGCCCCATGGTGAGCCAGGACATTCTGAAGACAGAAAGGAGGGTTACAACTGGAGGAATTCAAATGGCTCTTCCAGCTCTTACAATCTATTCATAACTCTCATACTCTTTAAGAAAAATGAAAAGAAGTTTTTTTTTCTTCTTCTTTTTATGGTTATAGGTAAGGATCAGCTACTTCATTTGAGGTAACCAAGATACAGTGTGAGAAAGCCCAGACTGGGAGTCAGGAGACCTGACACTTGGTCTCATCTCTGTCACTTATGAACTATATGATTTACAGTAATTTATTTCCTTTCTCTGGGTTTCATAATAGTAAATTCTACAGATGTGAGGGCAAGTCTGATTAGGATCATATGATTTGGAGTTGGAAAGGGGACTTAGAGATCATCTTGTTCAGTATTTCTTAACCCGAGTTCCATGAACAGATTTTTTTTAATTTGACCTTTTTATACAATTGGTTTCCTTTGTAAACATCATTAGAAGAAGGGGTCCAGAGGCTTCCCTAAACTACCAAATGATACCATGATATAAAAATGTTAAGACATTCTGATCTAGTCTAATTTCTTTACTTTAGAAAGAAAGGAACTGAGGCTTAGAGAATTTAAGAGATTTGTCATAGGTAACACAACTAATAAATATAAGAGTTGGGATTTGAACCCAGGTTCTGAGTTTTTTTATATTATGACATATTGCCTTCAAGGTTGAATAGTAAAACTAGAAGTTAAATCTAGGCCCTCTGACTCCAAATCTGGTGTTTTGTTGTTGTTGTTGTTGTTGTTGTTTTTCCTGCCATATCACATCAGCTCTAATTAGATTATAGGAGCCTAGATTTAGAATTCTCGAGATATTTCAGAGGGCATCTGGTTGAGTGTCATTACTTTATATATGAGAAAATGGAAACTTCATTTTAAAGAAATGAAGCAATTTGCCTAAGGTTGCTTCTAGTATTCAAGAAGTCTATTCAGCCAACTTTGTTGGTATTTGTTTTGTATCTTTTCTGATTAAAAACAAAGAAACAAGCAAACAAATTATTTTCATGCATGGTTAAAAGACATAAGGCATGATCATTTGAGGAAGTGGCAAGGATTTTTTTGTTCATGATCCTAATAGCACATTATTGTGTTGTAAGAAATTATGAATATGATGAAGTCAGAGAAGAATAAGATGTAAACTAATGCCAAGTGAAGTAAACAGAGTCAAGGGAACAACATGTATAATAACTATAACAACATAAAAAAAAACAAATAAAAAAACCCAACCTCTTTGACCATCTTCTCAACAGTTTATGGTCATACCTTTCTTTCCCCTACATCTGGAACCATGATCAGATCAATTTTGGCACTGCTCCTGGAACAACCCATATTATACCACTCACCAATTGTTAGCACTTTTTCCTGGCCACCTCTTTCTATGTGTATTTTCGCCCCATTCAACTGTGAGATCCTTGAGGGCAGTATTTTTGGTTTTGCATTTATATTCCTTGTACTTGGCCTAGGCACTTAACTAATACTTTTCATTCATTCAAAAGAGTTGAAGCTGAATGCTACAAAATTGCAATGACCAAGCTCAGATACAAAAAGATATATGAGAAAATAATTACAGAACTGGCCAACTATAGCTGTGGAATAATGCCAACAGGGCAAGGATTCTTAACCTTTTAGGTGTCATGAACCCCATTCTTCTCCTCCTCCTCCTCCTCCTCCT
>NC_058131.1:80598885-80716927 GCF_016433145.1 Gracilinanus agilis
TTCCTTCCTTCCTTCCTTCCTTCCTTCCTTCCTTCCTTCCTTCCTTCCTTCCTTCCTTCCTTCCTTCCTTCCTTCCTTCTTGAAGTTTAATAAGGCAATATCAAAAGACAGTGGTGCCTCCCTCACTAGAGGACTTTAAGCAGAGACTGAACGAGCCCTCATCAGTGCTATAGAGGGGATTTTTCAGTCATCTCTGGGTTGGCATAGGTCTCCTCTTTCTTTAGTTCTGAAATTGAATAATTCTAAATCCGATGTAGTTGCTAATAGTACTAGGGCACAAGGATTCCGGCTGTCTGTCCCTAGGTACCTAATGGTGATTTTTAACCTCTGCTCCAGGCTTGGGATGGATGGACAACTTAATATTGACTCTGTTACATGTCTACTCTTTCCACTTCCTTCCCTCCCTGTGATAAAGGAATAATTAATGACTAGCAGTAGAGATGTTGCTCTGATAACTCTGCTCTTAGTTAGAGCACTTACAGAGCCAGTTTGTAATGAATTGTGGAAGGAGATGGCAGAGATTCTATTATTTACATACCTTGGGGTCTCCCCAGGATATCCATCATGTTGCATGTGAGGAGAAGATTCCTGATGTTTGCTTGCTTAAGGCCATAATGGATGTGACTCACTGGGCAGAACTTCATTGCAATCACTTGGTATCAGACTTCTCCCTTTGGTAGCCTTCAGAGATTTAGAGCCTAGGATGAGAGTGAGGGAGAAAGGGACAATATGACATGTAATAGCTAATAATAGTAATTAGTGTTTATTTGGCACTTTAAGGATATTATCTCGTTAGTGGTTATTATTTTCCTCATTTAACAGATGAGGAAATTGAGGCAAATGGAGGTTAAATGACTTACCCAGAGTCAAAAAGCGAGCAATTTCTAAAGATGGTATTTAAACTGAGGTATTCCTGATTCTAAGCCCAGTAATCTACCCATTGTGCTACCTAGTTGACTTGCTCCTAATTCTTATGTTAGAAATGTTTGAAATCTGGCCTCAGATACTTCTTAGCCGTGTGATCCTGGGCAAGTCACTTAATACCAATTGCCTAGCCTTTGCTGCTCTTCTTTCTTAGAATTGATACTGAGATAGAAGGTAAGGGGTTTAAATAAATACATTTTTAAAAAAGAGGAAGAAATGTTTTACTCATGAGATTGTCAGGAAAAATCTCCAGGGGCTACACACTGGTTTCTGGTTTGACACTAATAATAATAGCTAACATTTATATAACACATACTCTATGTCAGGCACTGTACTAAGCCCTTTACAAATATTATCTCATTTGATCTTCATAACAGCCTTGAGAATTAGTTAGGTGCTATTATTAGCCCCATTTTATAGATGAGAACATTCAAACAGAGGTGTCTTACCCAGGATCACATAGCTAGAGTGTGTTTGAATAAGGATTTGAACCCACATCTTCCAGATTCCAGGTCCAGCACTCAATCCAGTGTTCTACTTACCTTCCTAGCTATAACAAATCAGATACAGCTTAACTCCAGGCAGCTAGAGCTTTTTCTAGAGCTATTCCAGATGAGTGAGGGAAGATCATGAGATTTAGAGAAGAAAGAATCTGAGTGATCATGTCGTCCAATCCCTTCCTTTTTACAAATGAAGGAACCAAGAAAGGGCAATTGTACACACAAGGTTATTCGGGTTGTAAATAAGAGGGAAGCCTTCAAACTTAAGACATACTTTAGAGCTGGAAGGGGCCTTCAAGAGGTTCTAGTCCAGCCTCCTCATTTTACACATGAGGACATTGAGTCCCAGAGAAATGAAGTAGTCACCCCAAGGTCACATAAGTTAGAAGTAACCAGCCAAGATTTCACCCTAAGGGGTCACACTTTAATTTTGACACCTTTTTTTTTTTGATAATTCATATTTTATTTTTTTTAATAAATTTTCCAGATCATATGTAAATGTTTAATTTTAATTATATTTGCAACACTTACACTTCCTATTAGATCATAAAATCTTCTGACCCCCCAAATCTATTCTCTATCCCCTACATATATATATATAATTTATACTGTGGCTGCTGCGGAAGTCCCTTTTTCTGATTAATCACAAAAATGGGCTAACCATCCATCATCAATTTCAATATTATCCATGAGTAGAATACCTGGATTTAAGATATAATGACTAATAATGGCTGAAATTTATATTGGAACAAGAATTTGCTGAAGAATTCATGCTAATGAAGTACTATCATAGCCATTAACCTCATATAATCATGGTTGGCAGGCTGGAAAGGCCTTCATTTTCCTGAATGGGAAACTGAGGCCCTCTCAGGGTTCACTAACTAATCCCTAGTTAAAAGCTAATAAGCTGGGTAGGGAGTGTTGCAGGGAGAGCAGAAAATCAAATCCCATCATCCTGATACCCAGACCAGCATTCTTTCTGTGATGCCACCTCTCTCTCAAAGGATTTAAAATGTTTTGTTCTGAAATTCAGGCCGCTGGACCAAATACATATTTAATGAATCTAATCTGAGTACATTGCCCTAGAATTGTAGAATCTGAGAGCTGGAGGAGAATGTTTTGATTGGCAAGTTTTAGAGAAAGATGATCAAAATGGATAGCTCGGGGGTCAGTTCTGTTCTATCCGCTGCTATATGTCTTCGACTGAAAACTATCTTGGTTGTTCCAAGCAATTCCTTTTCATATTAAATAGTGGTTCAGTGCTAGGGATAGGCTTCTAGATTTTCCATTACAGAATCAGTTCAAAACCCAGTTCTATCACTCACTACTTGTATTTCTCTAATTATTTACATGGTATCTCTGCCATTAATCTGTGAGCTCTTCGAGGTCAAAGCCTGGTTTTTGTCTGTCTTTGTATCACCAGAATTTAGCACAGTGCCTGGCACGTAATAAATACTTAAATGCTTGTGAATGACTGACTATTTATATGACTTTGGGCAAAGTGACTTAACCTTTCTGTGACTGAGTCTCCTTATCTCCCATTATCTTTAAAACTGTTTTTCTGTACCTGTACCTGAAAAAAGAAAAAAAAAACTGTTAGGGAAAGCAGTGGATAGACTGTGGGATTTGGGGCCAGGAAAACCTGAATTCAAATCCTTCCTCAAATACTTATTAGATGGACAAGTCAAACTAACTCCTTATAATCTCAGTGTCTTTATCTGAAGAATAGGAATAATAATAGCTTCTACCTCTTTGAAGAACAGATGGGATATCATTTAAAGCATCATGAAAATATTAAGATCCTATATAAATGTTTGTTCTTCTTCTTGTCATCATTATTCTTCAGATAATTGCTTAAATGGCATTCATGGTATTCGATTATTTAGAATCGAGACACCTGGGGATATCATGGATCTGACACATTATTTATGATTCTCTTATACTCTCTGAGCATTCATTTTCCCATCTTTTAAATGAAGGCATTGGATGAAATAATCTCCATCATCTCTGCCAGAGTCTCTATAATTCTTTAATGTATAAGCCATTCCTATGTGCTTGTCTTTGTGAGAGTAGATGCCCAGAGAAGTGTTTATCTTCTCTAGAGAACCCTTAGAGGTTCAAAGGAACACAGATTAAAAATGAATCTCATTGGCAAGTAGGACAGTTGAGTTGCCAACTTCAGTTTGAAATAAGAGATGACTTTTAAGAGCCCACTCAAGTACCACACTTAGGTTTTAGGGGTGGTAGGAAGGGAACAGTAGTAGCTGGCTGTTCTTAATAACTCTATCGGGTTTAAATGTCATAGGATGACCTGCCTGGCAAGAATCATTATTCCGGAGAGTAATGCCCTTCCTATGGGGTCCCAGATCTCATGTGTCTTTCAGATGATTGTAGTGAAAGATCATAATTGCTAGTGTTTATCAGGTTATCCCAAGAATCTTTAAAAATTTAATTTGTTTATTTAATAACTTAAAGTTTATTTAGGTTTATCAACTATTTCATTAAGACTTTGGGGGCACCTTATTAAATTTAGCTCAGGATCTGAGATTTCAAGAACAATCAGAGACTTAGGCAGTCTCCAAATTTTATAATTGGCTTTGGTGATTGAGGAGGAGACCTATGAGGACAAAAATCCTCCCAACGAAGGAACATTATTTATTCCCTCTGAACTGAGACAAGCAACAGCAATAATTGCTTATTGAATTTTCCATGCTCAACCCTAGGAATGAAAAGGTAGAAAGTGGCACTGTTTGGGCTTTGAAGGAGGCTATATTCTATTATCTTACCAATCCATTCTATGCATCAGTAAGTTGCCAGTAAGTTATTTATTAAGCACTTACTATATGCCTAACATTGGGCTAGTCTCTGGGAATGCAAATATAGGCAAAAATAGACCCTGCCCTCAAGGAGCTCTCAGTTTGTGGTGGAGTAGGAAACAACAGGCAAACTAATGCACTAACAAAATTTATATTTGGTTATTCTGAAAGGAAAGGCACTAGAAGAGGAGAGAGGATCATGGAAGATTTTTCAGGACAGGAATACTTCATTTTATTGTGCTTTTCTTTATTTCACTTTGAAGAAATTTCCTTTTTTACAAATTGAAGGTTTGTGGCAACCCTGTATCACAAATCCATCAGCACCATATTTCCAACAGCATGGATCCATATAGAATAGCTGTGCCATAATTTGGCAATTACTGTAATAATTCAAACTTTGTCACTATTATTATGTCTGTTATGGTGAACTGTGATCAGCAGTCTTTGGTATTTCTCTTGTAATGGCTTTGGGCTATCACGAAGAAACCACCCACATAAGAATGTGGACTTAATAAATATAGTGTATTTTCCAACTGCTCCACCTACCAGAGTTCTCTGTCCTTCTTCCTTTTCCCAGCTCCCCTATTCCCTGAGACACAATATTGAAATCAGGCTTCTTAATAACCGTACAGTGGTCTCTAAGTATTCAAGTAAAAGAAAGAGTCAATTGAGGCTGCAAACTTCATTGTTATCTCCTTTTAAGAAATTGCCACGGCCAGGTCAAACTTCAGCAACCACCCCTCTGAGTAGCCAGCAAACAATCAACATCGAGACAAGACCCTCCACCACAAGATTACAACTTTTTGAAGACTCAGATGACAGTTAGCATTTTTAGCAATCAAGTATTTTATGATTAAGGTATATTCACTTTTGAAAACCCTTACCCTCTCCTTTAGAATCACTACTACATAGTAGTTCCAGAGCAGAAGAGCAACAGGAGCCACGCAAGTGGGGTTAAGTGATTTGCCCAGGGTCACACATCTAGGAAGTTGTACAATGTTCTTTTAGACATAATACTCCTGTACACCTTACAGACTACAGTGTAGTGTAAACATAACCTTTAAATGCACTGAGAAACCAAACAATCTGTGTGAATCACTTTATTGCAATATTCTCTTTATTGTGGTGATATGGAACCAAACCCACAGTATCTCTGAATTATGTCCATATAAATAAGCTAGGAAGTGATCATGAGGAGAAAGAGAAATGTAGACAGTATTGTAGCAAAAAAAAAATGAGAATGAAAAGATGGCTTTCAGCTGGAGCAATCGGATGGGACTTCATGGAAGATAGGATTGTTGATTTAGATATGGAAGGGACCTTAGAAGTCATCTAATCCAGTTACAATTTGGTCTTAATCATTGGATCATAGTTGTTGGGTTTATTGTCTTTTTGTTTTTACGTAGAAAGAGCCTTAAAGTTCATCCCATCTACCACTGTCACTTTTTAGTTGGGGAAACTAAAGCTCAGGAAGGAAAGAAACCAGCATTTGTTAAGTGTCCGCTATGTGCCAGATGCTTTATAAATATTATCTCAATTTGATCCTAGACCGGGCAAATGACCATTATACAAGGCTGTGGCAAAATGTGTGAACTTTCTGGAAAATCACTTGGGCTAAGGGACGAGTCTTAGACCTCAGGGGCCAATTACTCCCTGTGACCTTCCTCTCCTCCCCTCCAAATATTATATTGTCTCTTTTGGTTAATTTGTCACATCTTTGATTCATATTGAGCTCATGGAAAACTCCAAGTCATTTTTACATGGCTAATTCTCTAGTTTATCTCCCCTAAATCCTACTTGTAAAGTTCATTCCTTGAACCTAAAACCAAGATTTACATTTATAGATGTAAGAAGAGGAGTCCAGTTGACTAAATCAATTAAGTTATTTCCATCTTGCCTCAGCCAAAGGATAAATTGCTCCTCTCCTACCTTAACCAGGTAAAAATGAAGAATCAAATCAATCAGAAGCATTTCAACTAAGTTTGAAGAGGTCTTAATCAATTTAGTTGCTTCTGATGTGCCACTAGGCAAATTGCAAATGATATTGCATGGGGAGAGTATTGGGACCGAAGAAACTAAAACTGAAGAAATTGAAGAAAGTTGGTCTGGCCCTAGGGATCATCTCTACATTATCAATCATCACATTATTGACTGACATGACATATGTATGGTACTTTTCAAACCTCGTAGCATTGTATAAATACTGAGTATGATGATGATGATGATGATGATGAAATCAGTTCAGGCTTGAGGGAGAGATTCAGTCATGTATACATCCGATGGTAGGAACACCTGGATAGAAGGAATTACTTTGGAGTGGGGGGCAGGAGAAGAAGGGCAGTTCCGTAGGCTTGGTCTTGACCTCCTTTCCACCTTCCTTGCTTGAAAGAGGACTTCGTGAACCTCAGAAATTCAGTTGACATCCTAGTAGCATCCCTGGAACAGTTAGAATTACTGTCTAATTGGAAATCAAGGGCAGGCTGGACACAGATTCATGACTTCTTATATAAGCCTCCCAGCAAAAAAGTGATCTAAGGGGAACCCCTTAAGTACCCATGAAGGGGAGCAAAGGAATTCCAGCAACCACAATCTGAGTTACCCTCTTTTGACTTGATAACAATAGTAACAATAATATCTAGTATTTAAATATCGCCTTAAAGTTTTCAAAGTACTGTACACATGTTCTCTCATTTGATTAGATGGTTTTTTTTTAAGTCTCTGTCCACTTTACCCCACTGTATTCTCTATGTATGTGTGAGGAAAAGTGTCACAGACTTTTGTTAGGGAACTTTTTGTAACAACTGTTCTTACTCTACTGTTTTAGTGACTAAGTAGGAAATTAGCTTTCTGAAAGCTAATAGGGTCCGGCTGACTAATCGATTATCCATTTATACTCAATGAAGGAATCAGAATGATGGGGGCTCAATAACTATAATATTAGAAGATGGTCCCTCTCAGCCAATCAGGCAACCCTTTAAGAGCTAAGGGGATATAGTAGCCATACTGAAGACCTGACTTATCAGAGCATATGAGAATTGGGATAAAGACCCCACAGTTTACATGTGGCCCTTAAATCATGTCAATAGCCTCCTTAAATTATAGCTTTTGGAACTGAACATAGTCTGCTGTGGAGATTAAAATTAATATTCACTAACTAAATCGTATATTTTTTCTAAAATTTTATTAGTAGTAAACTAACAAAAAATACTAGCTACTAGGTACTAACTAGCCCACTCCCAAGAGCAAAAAGAGGAAGACGGAGGAGTTACAGCCAACCATAAAACAACAATGTGACCACACAAACGTGGAGGCTCAGGAGAGATTAAAGGGAATTTTGGGAAATACAAGGGACTTATGAGGGATGTATTCCAAGGTTCAAAATTTCCATTTATACACTGCCCCAAACAGAGAAAAGTAGAATTGTAACTTCCTTTATTCTGGACACTATATCAATGAAAATTAAGTCTAACATCACTTTCACCTTTTGGGTTGTTTTGTGTCAACAAAATGGAATGATATTAAGCTTATGTTCTCCTGAAACCTCCGAATCCTTCTTGAGCGAACTTTCTGTGTCTTCATTCTTCTCTTCCCCTCTCTCTCTCCTCTTGAACTTGGGCCACTAAGCCCAAAGGAAGGGCTTGATTCAATTCCTATTAAATTTCATCTTATTCAATTCAGCCCCATCATTTCAGCCCAGAAGTTCTTAATCTGAGGTCTGTGAGCATTTTTTAAAATATATTGAGAGCTGTATTTTATTATAGTTGGTTTCCTTTGTAATTCTAGGCATTTCATTTTATACATTTAAAAACATTATTCTGAGATGTCCATAGACTTTACCAGATTGCCAAGAGGATCCATGATATAAAAAGGTTTTAAACCACTGTGTTAGCCTGTTGGGATGCTTTTGGATTCTGACTAGCATGCAGTAGGTTAATTACTTCCCTCAGTTTTGTCATCAGTAAATGTGATAGGCATGTTCACTGAGCATCATCTAAGTCATCGATTGAAAAATGATTTAAAAAAATAAAAGGATATTTTTCCCATCGCTTACCTATTACCCCAAGGCTGATGCTGTGAAGAAAGAAAAAGCTATCTTTCCACAAAACCATCCCCCAAGTCCTCTATAGAGACACAACTCTGGCCGGAAAAGACCCTTAGTCTTTCCTGCTGTGACAATTCTCATGTCCTTATGTTTTCTTAGTAAAAGAGCCAAATTTGCATGCTACAGAGAGTCTGTATATGAAGTGAGTTTCTGCTGAATATTCTTTTTGTTTGGAATGTGGGTGAAAATAGGCAGGGAGAGAGAGATGTCAAAGCACAGCAGTCCTTGCTTGTATTACCCCAGAGGGCATTTGGGCATCAATCCAGAGGCTGAAAGGTCAGACTATGAGCTCCATGAGGGCAAAGGCCTCATCTCCTCTGAAATTCTATATTTCCCTCTATATTTAAGCATAGTACTCTGCACACAGTAGGTGTTTTTATGAAATAAAAGTATAAGAAAACTTGGTCTAAATAAAACACTGTAGATTTATTTAATTAAAATGATGAGTCTATACATTTCTGGGAGAGGATCCCCAAAGAATTGAACTGCTGACATCTACCTCTACCCTGCCATGCCATTCCCCCTCACCATTCCCTAGAAGTCCTCTCTCTAAGGGAACGATCCAGCCCAGCCTTCCTTTGCCATAAAACAGGGGGAGACGTAGCCTGGGCTCGTAGGTAGAATAGAGCAGGGAGGACAGCTAAGGTCACGGTCAAAGACGACCACATGGCCCGCTTGGTTTGTGCCAGCGATAACTGCCCAGTCCTCTCCCCTTCTCCATGGCTGAACACGTGCCTTGTGAATCCAGCTGTTTGGAAACAGTAACTGGATACTTGACCTCATTACACTTGGTTCCTGGGTAGGGGCTCTTGTGAGAAATGTTAAGTGAGCAGGAGAGAGGGAGACCGGGTGTACTCTGGCAGCAGATGAAAGGACTTTGGCAGAGTGAAGGAAGCGTCTTTTGCAAAATGATGTTTAAACCCTGTGTTAGGGAAATTAACTCCTTCACTGGGGTGGACGCAGAAAATTTCATTCTGTGCCTAGAAATGTCTGCCAGGACAAAACGTGAGTCATTCTGTGGCACTCCAGCTCCGGGGAGCTGAGCTCTCTGCTGGAGCTTTTGTCATAATGTTCCCTGGATGGGAGTCGTGTTAAAAGAACTCGGTACCATATGCCAAGCATGGAGGGCAGAAGCCACTTGGGCTCTTGGCATGTTGTGGAAAGTGGGGCGCAACTGAGATCCTGGTTATTTTAACTTGGGATTCTGGACTCTGGTGTTTGGTGCCCCACAGAGAGAAGAAAAGCAGAGCCACAGAGACTCTGGTGAGAGCTGCCCAAATGGACCTAGGAAGAGCTTGTCCCTTCTACCCCATGGCTCTCCCAACATCCTTCCACGTCTCCCCGAGACTTTTTCCACAACTTAAAAGCCATTGTGTTGTCTAATAATTGCGTTGTTGAATGAGTAAGTGAGAAGAGAACCAAAATTAAATTAAAATCCTTTCCCCTACTAGCACTCTAGTCCACATGCCGAACCTCAGACCTCATAATTCATTCACATTATTTTGTCTGAAGAACAGGTCCACCATGTTCTTCAGCTTCCACTTTTCATCCAGATCCTGGATTCCCACTCCTAGAACTAAGGCTATGCTGGGATCAGTCTAATAGACTTGTGAGATCTGATTATTAAATTTTCAAGATGAGTATTAATACTTGGGAAATCAAAAAATGCCATAAGTATTTTGGGATTTGATTTACTGTTTTATTGATTATCCAGACCAAAGAAAGTGATGGAGATAAATGTTAATAATGCAGATTAAAGTGAAAAGTGTATCATGCCTCAGGGCAGCTGGGTAGCACAGTGGATTGAATGCCAGGTCTGGAATTGGGAGGATCTGTATTCTAGTCTGGCCTCAGACCCTTCCTAGCTCTGTGACCCTGGACATGTCACTTAACACTGTTTGCCTAACCCTTGCCCTTCTGTCTTAGTGTTATTACTAAGACAGAAAGTAAAGGTTAAAAAAATATTTAATGCATAGTCTCCTGCCTCCTACCCCTCCATCTTCATTGTTAAACATTTACCAGTATTCCCTTGACTAGGACCCTGGGGGTGGATCAATTATTTTATCTTCCCTAGACACAGACCAACCATGCCACTAATCCAGTCAGGCCATCAATTCTAGCTCTGAAAGTAGCAGATCATCTCCATCAGTCCTAGCAAGAACAGGTCAATCAAATCCTAGGTGACTCTCATCACCATTCCCTCTGACTTCCTGGTCTTAAACACTCTCCTATAGATACCACTCCCCTATTAATGTGACATCTTTCCCTAGAATATAAAGTCTTAGAGGCCAGGGACTACCTGGCTTGCTTGTTTCTCAATACTTTAATAGTGCCTGAAATATAATAAGTGCTTAATGAATTTTTTCAGTCATCTATTCACCCCAGCTTTTGTTATTCTTGTGGTAATAAAATCACAGAATCTGAAAATCTTAGAGATAGAAGGGACCAGAGGGATCATAGGATGAAAGAAGAGTATCAATCCAAATCTAGAAGGGACCTCAGAGAGCATCCATTCTAACCTTTTCATTTTATAGAGAAGGAAACTAGACCCCTGAGAAAAATTTGGTTATGGTCACTAATGGCACATAGCAGAGTCAAGGTTTGTAGCCGATTTTCCTGGCTTCAAATCTAATACACTTTCTGCTGAAACATCTAATCTAACCCACATGTGGGACAGGAATCTTCTCTTTGGTTTTCTCAAAAATCTTAGTTGTTTATTTTTGTCTTTAGTCATTTTCACAGGGTGACAAGTCTAGAACTGGAAGGGATTTCAGAGGCCCTCTGGTCCAAAACTCTTGTTTTATGGATTAAAAAAAAACACCAGAGACTCAGGGGAGTTAGATGACTTGCTTGAGGTCCAACAGAAAGCAAACCTTAGAGGAAGAATTTGAATTTGTGTATTCTGACTCCAGAGCCAATGTTCATTCCTCTGTATCATTCTTCACATTCCCATTCAAAGTTCATATTAGGTATGACAATAATGATCATGGCGACAGAATGGGTACAGATATTTGGAACAATAGTCTATGTCTTTGGCATCTGGATCATCATTGATTTGCTCATGACTATGGGTTTCTTTATTTCTCTATAGGCAGCTGGAGACAAGGAGAAATGAGGAGTCAGGAGTCAAATCCCAGGGAAACCTTTTCCTGATCTCATAAATTGTTAGTGCTTTCTCATCTTCTCAAAATCCTATGTAGATTAACTGCTTTTATGCGCATCCGTCTTCCTTCCTTCCTTCCTTCCTTCCTTCCTTCCTTCCTTCCTTCCTTTCTTTCTCTTCTTCCCCTCCTACCTCACTGCAGGATGAGGTAGATTTTTAATTAAAA
Source organism: Gracilinanus agilis (assembly GCF_016433145.1). Taxonomy (NCBI): domain Eukaryota; kingdom Metazoa; phylum Chordata; class Mammalia; order Didelphimorphia; family Didelphidae; genus Gracilinanus; species Gracilinanus agilis. The sequence goes on from NC_058131.1 coordinate 80,610,557, forward strand.
GTTATTTTATTTTCCCAGTTACATATAATAACATTTTTCAACATGCATTTCCCAAAATTATAAGATTCAAACTGTCTCCCTTCTCTTCTTCCCTTCCCTTCCCCCTCTCTGTCATGGTAAGCAATTTGATCTGGATTATACATACATTATCAGGCAAAACATAGAATATAAATTTCTTAAGGTGAAGGGATGTTCTTTGTATCTCTAGTGTCCAGCAGAATACAATGCATGGGTACTTTGTAGGAATTTAGATTAGACCAGTGATGGGCAAACTATGACCTTTGGGCCAGATGAGGTCCCCTGAAATGTTCTATCAGGCCCTGTGACATTATTCCTAATCTGACGAATACAATGAGTAGGATACAATACAATGAAATTTCAAAAGAGTTGCCTTAGAAACATACTGACATGAGCATTTCCTTTCCTTTGGCCCCCTCTTTAAAAAGTTTGCCCATCACTGGATTAGAATGTTCTTGTGGGGAAGTAACTTCTTCTGTTTCTTACCTAGAAGAGCAGAGATTGTTGTTATATGTTAGATTCAGAAGGTTGAAAAGAGGATCAACATGGCAGAAGGGACTCCAGGAACCAGTCTGAAGAGCCAGGTACCCATTTCCAAAATACTGCTTTGACCTAGACCATGCAGACATAGTAGACCTGGAAAATTTCATCTTGGCCTATAAAATAGCTAGCAAATAGGTTTAAAGTAGAAATGGGATTTCTGAAGGAGAAAACGAACAAAAAAAAAAAAAACAACCCGCTGACATTAAACCACAATTGATTCAGCTAGAGTGAGCCATCTTTTACTCATTTTGGTTTTCATTTTTCATGTAGCTGTTTAACTTCATATTCTAGAGTATTTTTGTTGTTATTTTTACTGTTGTTTTGGGGGAGGGGAGATTTGGACTTGTGATTTCATGAATTCAAGAAATTCCCAAAAAGGAAACTCCATCTACCAATATCAGCTAGTAATCTGAAACTCAAAGTCTTGTCCCAGTGTTCTTATGTGTCAGAGGAAGGGCCTATATACCAAAGACTTCCTGACTTAGAGACTGGCTCTCTATCCATTACTCTATGCTGACTTTCTGTAAATATTCTAATTCCAAATGAAAAATAAAAACTCAGAGAGAGATTCTTGAATCTCAGGCCTGGAGAATGCATCAAAATTTGAATATTTCTTCATTAATTTGGACACAGCTGACTGTCCTGGCTGCTCTTTTCTACCTCCTCCTCTGTTCTTAACTCTACATTCATTTCCTTAGTGAACTCAATTCCCACAGTTGTAGCTATAATAGGATCTGGAGAGATAACATGTACTTCCAGTTTCCACATTTTTCCTGGGTTACCGGTCCATATTTCCAACTGTCTACAAGATTTCTTTACTTTGATGTTCCACTTGGGAAGGGAAGAAGCATCTATTGAGGATAACTGACGGGTCTCAAACCTATTGGTGAGTTGGTATGTCTACCCCAAGCATGGGAAGACTTCCCCTGGGAGAATGGGCAGAGAGAAAATAATATGTTCCAATGGCCATGAAGGCAGCTGAAGAAGGCATTGTGGAAGCCCTTAGAGTTTGGTCAGACATCGGAGATGCCAAGGTCATCCTCTGTATCCCAGGCTATCACCAGTTATCCTGATTTTTGTCTTGCCAGTGGACTTTGGTAACTCTGGAAGAGAGAGTATGTCTAATGATTTTGCTCAGTTCTATCTTACTGAAATCCAATTTACATGTGAATCAAGATATCACCTCGAGATATCATAGGTCCTCTTCAAAAACAAAGAATAAACAACAATGACTATATGCCAAATACTGTACTGAGTTTTTCAGTTCAACCTGTCCCAAACTGAATTTGACATGTTTCCCCAAACCTTCCTCCCTTGCCCATTTCCCTGTTTTGGTTGAAAGAACATGTTTATTGCCAAACTCATGTTGTTAGAGTTATCTTTGACTCTTCTGTTTCCCTTGCTCTACATATGACAAGTGTATAGATTTTGTCCATTCTACTACTTTACGATCTCTCACATATATTTTTTTCTTCTCCAGTTCAGAATTAATTCAGACCCTTATGACCTCTTTTAGAATCTTATTATATATTTGTTACTAGTTTATACTCCCTCTTAATCGATCTTTTGCACTCAGCCAAACCACTTAATCATACAATCAATAAACGTTTATTTAACTTATTGTATTCCAGGCACTATGCTAAGCAGTTGGGATACAAAGAGAGTCAAAGGATAGTCTTTGCCTTTAAGCAGCTTGCAATTTAATTCATCTAATTCTAGATGAATTTTCCTAAATTATTAATTATTATATCACCCCATGCATATCAGTGTTCCAGGGACTGACTATTTTGAAGAGAATAGAAGTATAGATTTTTCTGGCATAGGTAACTTCTAGTTTGTAAATTCACTTTACCAATTTAGATCAGCTGCTAATCCATGTCTTAAATCTTAAAGGGCATTGAGAAACCAAGTGACTTGTACGTGGTCATATAGCTTCTCTGTGTCATTAGCAAGACCTTAAAGGAAATCTTCCTGATTCCATCCAACTACTGTAGCATGTTGCCTATTCTTCTTTCTTACTTAATTAATGAATGCTAAACTCCTTACCCTATTGTTTAAAGTTTTCTATAATTTATCCTTGACATATCTTCTAGAATCCATCCCTTTCTCTCCAAGCTCGGATAGGTGAGCTTTTCTGCTTTAATATCTAAGAAATTCCTAGGGTATCCTCATCGTGCCCCAGTGCAGATGCACTCTTTTCTCATTCCTACTTTACTGTATTCTTTTATGTGATGTCTTCTCCCATTAAAATGGAATTTTAGTGAAGGCAACAAATCTCTTAATGGTTTGCTTGTAGCTCCAGTGCCTGGAACATAATGAGGGCTTCATAAATTCTATCTATCTGTCTGTCTATCTATCTATCTATCTATCTATCTATCTATCTATCTATCTATCTATGCCTAGTTCCTTTTTATATATAGTACTGCATAGCCAAACAAGACTACTCATTCCCCCCAGATATATTCCATTCTTTCCTGCCTTCAGTTGTATACCTCCCACTATCTATTCATAATTCAAATGGATGTCCCCCAAGTATCTCAGATTCAATATATCCCAAACTCATGTCCCTTCCAGTCTTTGCTATCTTTGTCAAAATCACCATCATCATCCTTCTAGCCACTCAGGGTAACACGCTTATCCCTGACTCCATGCTCTTACTCTCCATATATCTAGCTTCCAAATCTTGCCATTTCTACCTCCATAATTCATGTATCTATCACATGGCCACAATCTAGTTTGTTTTTCATCACCTCTTACTTTCATACTTTAGTAGCTTCCTAATTGGTCTTCCTATTTCATATTTCTCCCCTCTCCAATCCTCTTTCCATATAGCTGCAAAGAGATTTCCCTAAAGTGTAGATCTGACTAGGTCATTCCCTACTCAATAAGCTCCAATGGCTCCCTATCGCCTCTAATATAAAATATAAGCTGGCCTGTTTGGCTTTTAAAGCAATTTACCACCTGTCTTCAACCTATCTTTTCAATATTATTATATATTACTCCCCTTCCCGTACTCTACAACCTATCCTAATTGGTCTTCTAATTGTTCTTCACATATAATTCTGTGTTTTCTGTTTCCATGTTAGTTTGATGGCTTTCCCCCATGCCTGGATCGTACTCCTACATCATCTTTGTCTTTTAGAGACCTTAGTTTCCTTCAAGATTATGCTCTAATGGCATATTCTACATAAAAAGATTCCTGTTTTCTTCAGCCACTGGTGCCTTCTATCCACTCATCATTTTTTCAACTTTGTATTTATTCAGTATATGTTTTGCATATACTTATTAATGAATATGTTATCTCTTCCAATAGAATGGAACTTCTTGAAGCAGTTATTTCAGTTTTTGTTTTTTGTATCCCCAGTGCCTAGAACAGTGATTGGCATATAGAAGTCAGATTTAATAAATGTTTGTTGAATGATCGAGTCTTGTCTTTGGCCATGTTGTTTCTTCTTCTGTTGTACCTGTCCACTTTCTCCCTATCCTTCTAGACCTTCTCAAATGGTACCATTTCCATGAAGACTTTCCTGATCCTTTCCCCCAATGTCATATCTCCCTCTTCTGAACTTCTGTACTACTTTAGGTGAACTATTTTAAAGATCTCTCTACATTAATCCTTCTTTTATACTAGTGTGCATACTGATTGTCATTCACCTAGAAGTTCCCTTTGGGCAAGGCCTGCATCTTAGTTGTTTTGAATTCCTCTAGTCCCTAGCACAGAATCTTGCATTAGGTGGGCATATAAATATATATTTGGATGAATTAATGAATGAACAAATTATGGAAATAAATATATATGGCACATACTTTGAAAGATCTGTGACTTCATCTATATGGGTTCTCAGTGATATGTAGATGATAACATTGGACCTGGAGACTTGAAGATCTGAGTTTAAATCTGACCTAACCTCAGATACTTAGTATTTGGGTGACCCTAAACAATTCACTTAACCTCTTCTTGCCTTAGTTTCCATAACTGTAAAATGGTGATTACAACAGTATCTACTTCCCAGGTTTTATGCAAGGATAAAATCTGAGAATATTTGTAAAGTGCTTAGCACCATGCATAGTACATAGTAGGTACTTAATCAATACCTCTTTATGCCCTTTAATAAAATAATATTTTAAATTTTAATAAATATTACTACATGTCTAATTATATATAATGTATAATAAAATATAAATAAGTAAATTAAAAAATAATGCCCTTTTTTAAGTATCCTTTTGTCCTTCCCTTCACTGATGGAGATCTTAACCCATCTAAACCTTAGTGGTTACTCTGTGACTTATAATGGCCCAAGTAAATTCATCAGCTGGTGGCCCAACTTTTAGTAATGGCAGACACATCAGTGTGCATATTTTGAAAATGGAAGCGGTATGATGTAGTGTTTGCTGGCTTTGGAGTCAGGATGCTGATGGGTAAAATTCTTCCTCTAGTATACTTACTCTCTCTATGATCCTGATCAAGTTGTTTAACATTCATGTTCCTCAGGTAACCTTAGGACACCTCTACCAAGTCAGAGAAGGGTTACAATACGTTGATGGAAGGAATCCCTACACTAGGAAATCTTCATGCTGGTGGGGTCAGAGATTCTTGGGGTTGGCTCTACACAAGGTATACATAGTCTTTTCTTTGTATGGAAGGAATCCTTGGGTTCTCCAAGCCTAATGCTAGCAAGGCACAAACTTTGGCAGGTCCAAAGCAAGGGCTTTGAGTACGGGTCCAGTAAGGGACTACTCATTTGCTTCATAGATTCAATTGTCCATTGTGCTTGAATTTCAGTTATTAATGCCATCCATCACAATCCTTGTTCTATAGAGCAAACCAGCTCAATCTTTTTTTTCCCTTAAATACTTGAAACTCTTTTTTAAAAATTAAGTTTGCTTTTTTTTCTCCATTAAAAAAATTCCCATAGAAAAGCAAGGGCTTAAAGGATATGCTATTCATTTTTTAGTGGAGTGAAATCTTCTCTGCAGTATTTTGAAAGAATTTCTAGTATATAGTTCTTCCGTGATAACATGTTAGAAGTAACTAACAATTAAGTTATTTTGGTCCTTGCTAATAATGCTCAGGGAGCAATTCATGTTTCTTTCTGGGTTAATAAGAAACATTTGCGGCAAAAGCATGGAACTGTGCAGATAAAGCAATTGGCAAGAAATAGTATGTTTAAATACCAGAAAACAGCCCATATCCAAACAGGTGCGTGATAAAGCCATATAAATAGACTGCTCTGTATGCAGCATGTGCGTAGCAAAGTTGGAGAAGGAGTTTGGGGGAAAGAACTTTCCTCCTTTGCAGAGGAAAATATCTCCAATCTTGGTCCTTGGGTACCCTTGTTAGACTAAACAGCTGGAAAAACAGTTGTGTGGGGGCCTGAAAGTAAGAGTGGCTTTACCATTTTTTTAATGGTTAGATAAACAAAACCTTGCCAGGGAAATGATTAGACTTTTGCAAATAGAGCCCCAAGCTAGTCTTGTGAAAGGCAGGCTCACCCCTTTTCAACCTTCAGAAGTATGTCTGACTCTTCAGATTAGTGTTGGTCATTTTTTTTTGGTTGTTGTGATATTTAAAAAGACATTTTTGTTGGTGTTTTTATTTTTTCAACACTTGGGCACTTTTCTTGGGGGCATGCAGACCTTGGTTTCTCTAAGAACTGTTTGGTTTCCATTAAGACTTGCTAAGTGTATAGGAAATTTGCTTTCAGGCTGAAAGATTAAACAAACCAAACCCAAGCCCAAAATACAACAGTCAATATTTCTGTCTCTCTGCCCGCTGGGTGATAGAATTTAGAGCTGAAAGGGTCCTGAGACAGAATTGGGTATAGACGATCTCTAGATGAGATGAACCTGGATGAGAATTAGTTGAAGGAACTAGAGGTGTTTAGCCTGGAGAAGAGAACATTCAGAGGGTACATGATGGCTATCTTCAAATATTTGAAGTGTTATGATAGGAAAAGGGATTAAACTTGTTTGTCCTCAGAAGGCAAAACCAGAAACAATGAGTGGAAAATACATCTGGACAAATTTAGAGTTGATGTTAGGGGAAAAAAAAGTTCTTGGGAATTAGAGCTGTTCCAAAATGGAATGGCATGCCCCTAAGAGAGGTTGTGCTCCCCCTCAGTGGAGTTCTTTAAGGAGAAAGACTTCTCACTTCAATCCAATTTGCGTGTGATTCCGAAGGCATCACCAGTGATATCATTTGAGTATGAAGGATCACAACCATCCAACTAGTCTTAGTTTCCTCAAATGTAAAATGGTGATTATGACAGCATGATTAACCATTTGTCAAGGGTTCCTTTCAAATGTGTGTGGCTTCAGATGGCCATCGAAGTCCCTTCCATCTCTAAATTCTAGGAATCTTTGCATTCCTAATGTTAGGGATCTCTTCTGTTTCTGATATCTTGTAGCATATGATTGGATTAGATGCTTTTTTGGAATCTATTCCATCTCTAAATTCTAAGATCCTATTACCAGGATGCTGAAGGTTCTGGAAACCAGGCCCCAAGAACATTAGTTAAATGAACTAGGGATACTGAGCCCAGAGAAGAAAAAAACTGGGGATAGGCAACAATGAAGAAGATAATGAAAGAGTCATAAGGCTTATACTATTTCAAGGATAATAGCAAAAAAAATTTTAAATTTTGACTTGATGTGAGAAAAAAAATAATACCCTAAAAATCAGAGCTATCCCAAAGTGGAATAGACTGTCTCAGGAGACAGATGATTCCCCTTTGCTAGAGATTCCTAAATGGAGGCTGAAAGACTATTTATCAGGGATGCTTCAGCAGGAGATCTTTTTCAGCTGTATTTTTCTTATTTGTCCTTCACTTTTTTTTAAACCCTTAACTTTTGTGCATTGGCTACTAGGTGGAAGAGTGGTAAGGGTGGGCAATGGGCAAGTCAAGTGACTTGCCCAGGGTCACACAGCTGGGAAGTGGCTGAGGCTGGATTTGAACTTAGGACCTCCCGTCTCTAGGCCTGGCTCTCAATCCACTGAGCTACCCAGCTGCCCCCATCCTTCACTTTTGAAGAGTATTCGTGACATATTGATGATGTCTTGACTTGTGAATGAAGTAGATTACAATTCAGCCATATACTGGGAGACTAGTTGATGTCTGAGGTCCCAAACTACTCTGACTCTCTATGATCCTCATTTGGTGAATCCAAGACCCCCATTTTACCAGAAACTAGGGTGCAAGAGAGGCTGAATAAGTTGCCCAAGGTCATATTAGAAAAAAATTAGCAGAAATAAAATATGAATCTAAGTTTTCTGGTTCTGGGGCAACCAAAAAATGTTGCTATATGACCATGATACAATGTGTTGCAACTGATTCTATTGGGGTGAGGGTTTGTAAAATCAGTGATTATCAGTGGTTATCAATGAATTATGGAGGGTTTTTTTAAATCTTTGTTTACTCTTAGGTTTCCTTGCTAGCCCATCTCATACTCAGACAACAACAACAGCAACACACACACACACACACACACACACACACACACACCCCTCTAAAATCACCAAAAACTGATCCATGAAAATAATGGGACACTAGATTTAAAAGCCAAGTACCCTGTGACTGTGTTAGGCCCCAAATAGCTTCCCTTGAATGTTGTTTGTCTACTTGGAGACAGAGTGTTAAAGATAAGACAGTGGGAAAACTTGACCCTAAGATAGACCTTGGTCTGGACAACTCCCTTGGGGCAAAAATACTTTGAAACAAAGAGTGCAGCTACTCCTCCAGCTCTGCCCTAAAACATACAGTCTGCCAAAATACTGGTTCTCCCAGGAGAGATGAGATCCTTGTCTTGTAGTTCAGAGCCCTGAATTCAAACCCTGGTTTTTTGTTTACTGGCTTGGGGACTTTAGATAAGACTCTTCCCCAAAATGAGGGAGTTCGACTTATAGAATCAAAAGCTCTTCCGTACGTGGTAGGTACAGTTGGTGGGAAATATAAACAATTTGTTCTTTCTGGCCATCCCTGAGAGGGAAAACAATTGTCACAGGCGAACTGATGGGATAGTCACTGGCAACCGATTCTTAAGGTGACCAAGGAAAAAGGACTGGTATGCTCAAGCGTTGGTAAATGTTTAACAATCAGCTCTCTGAAAATATGTCATGCTTTCAACTGTAATTTGTATCATTGGCAATTTCTCTATCACTTTAAGTCTAGACAAAAATAAGAAAATAAATTGAGCACAACAAAATAATAAATCAAGCCCTGAGTTGTAGCTTTTGTCCATTTCCTGGGTGTAAATGCTAACATGGAAAATTTAACAATCATGTCTCTTAGGTTCAGCAGGCTCTGGCACACCCAGTTCTTCCTTTGACACAGATTCTATATGATTTGTCTATGCACTGGGAGTAATCAAAGAGCACACATTTATTAAGTGCTTGCTGCAAGGGATACAAAGACAAAAAGGAAAAGAGTCTGTTGTCTGGGTGCTGATGTTCTAACCAGAGACCCACCCTGGCATATATACAAACATACATGCATATGTGTCCATATATGTACATACATATACATCCATATGTAGACATGCACCTATATGAAAGCACACATGTGGGGTAGATGTACATATGCATATGTGCATGTTTATACACAAACATAAATGAATTTACACATGGATATAAATACTCATATACACATGTACATATAGGCAACTGCAAATACATATGTAAATATATACATATATAGACATAAATATCTATCTTGATAGATATCTCTATCTATCCATCCATTCATCTATCTGTCCCTCTATCCCATCCATCTATCTATCTATCCATCTATCTATCTATCTATCTATCTATCTATCTATCTATCTATCTATCTATCTATCTATCTATCTCTGTCTGTCTGTCTGTCTGTCTGTCTGTCTCTATCTATCTATCTGTATAGCAGCACAGTGGATAGAGTCCCAGATCTGAAGTCAAGAAGACTCTTCTCTTTGAGTTGATCTCAGAGACTTATTAACTATGTGACTCTGGGCAAGTCACTTAACTCTGTTTGCCTCCCTTTCCTCATCTGTAAAGTGAGATAGAAAAGGAAATGGCAAACCTTTACCAAGGAAACTCTAAATAGGGTCACAAAGAGTCAGACAGGATTGAAGAACAACAATAACAACAGAAATAAATATATGTATTTGGGGGTAAATACACACATTCTATATGCATGCGTGTGTAAATGAATAAATATATACATATATACATAAACACACATATGATAGTCTCCCCTTATAGGTGGTTTGCTTTCTGCAGATATAGTTACCAATAGTTGACTGAAAATTCCAAGGGAAGGAGGGAGGCAGGAAGGGGGCTGCTGTTGGATGAGGGAAGGGGTCAGACTGTGGTTCAAGGACACATAGAAGCCTAGACCCTCACTGGACAGACACGTAAGCAGGCTGGCAGGCAGCCAGGTGGGCAGAGTGGGGCAAAGGTCTCCTTTCTTTGTGCAGGAGGTATGCTACTGTGGTCTACCTATGGTGGTGGTGATCTCTCCTCTAGTCAGTTCTTCTGCTTTCACTTGAAGGTTTTTTTAAAAATGGCTTTTTTTGGGGGGGGTTGTGAGGAGGGCAAAAGTCCAGGGAGTCCCAAGGCAAGGGGCAGGAGCAGAGAGGGAGCACAGTGCTATACAGTAAAGTTAACATATGTGTTAAAATTGAAAAATTAAAACTAAATTATTTGTGGTTTCAAGCATCCACTCTTGGTCTTGGAACATGCCCCCTAATGTTGGTATTGTCTTACTGTATGTTTAATTTATTAATTGAACTTTATTATACATAAGTACGGACAGGAAAATCCTATTACATATAGGGTTAGCAGACATTTGTTTAATCAGCCATTCATGGTAGGTCTTGGACTGTAACCTGCCATGGACACAGGAGCTCTACTGTATAATAATTTGGGGAGGGATAATATTAGTGGTTGGAGGGAACAGTTAAGGCTTCATGTAGAAAGAGTGTTTGATCTGGATTTTGAAAGAAACCAGAAATCCCAAGACTTAAAATCAGAGAGTATGCTGGTAAATGTTTAACATCCAGCTCTTTGGGGGGAAAAAGTATGTACAACACAATTGAAAGTTTAAATTTCATTCCTTTCATCACTTTCTTAAGTCTAGACAATCCACAAAACAACAAATCAAGGCAGTTTTGTATCCATTTGCTTCTTTCTGAGATGTAAATGATCATGACAAAGATGTAATAATTGGCTCCAGCTGATTCAACCTGACTTTAGCACAACCCTGCTTAGAATCACAGGATCTAGTTGGAAGGGACCATAGAGATCATTTAATGAAATACCCTCATTTTTACAAAGCTTTTTTTCCAAGCTAGAAATCTCTGAGTCCTTCATGTAGTCCTTCTGTGTGACTCTCCCATCTTTTCACTATCCTCGTTTTCTTCTTGACCTGCTACAATTTGTCACTATCCTTCCTAACAGGATATCATGAAGGTCACAACTCAACGGGCTGTTTCTGAAAGGCACTGATAAACAGCCTTGACAAATATGTGGAATAAATATTTTATTTGTCTGCCTTTCACAGAGATTCACAGAATTTTAGGGCTGGGAGGGACACTGATGTTCATCTAGTCCAACTCCTTGGTATTATTAAGGAGGAAACCCATAGGAGGGGTTAAACTATTGGCCAAAGATAACATAGGTAGTTAGGTGGCACAATGCATGAAGTGTGGAGTCTGGAATCAGGTAGATTCATAATTGTGAGTTCAAATACAGCCTCAGACATTTACTAGCTGTGTGACCCTGGGCAAAGTCACCTCACCTGTTTGACTCAGTTTCTTTACCTGTAAAATAAGCTGGAGAAGAAAATGGCAAACTACTTCAGAATCTTTGCCCCCAGATCCCCAAACAGGATCACAAAGGGTCAAACATGACTGAAAATGACCGAAGAAGAGCAATAACATATTACACAGAGGAGCAAGAATTTTAACCCAGGTCTCTGATTCTGAACTTAACATTTTCTATTATAGAATTTAAAGTCAGTCACTTTCTGGTCAACTGGTTTCTATTTCAAACCTTCTCAAAGGAGAGGAGAAAGGGGGTGCAGAAATAATTCTGAATGAGTATCTTGAGGTCAAATCTTGTCTCTGATGCTTACTCTCTGAGAATAAGATGGTGGTCTCCCTTCTCTGGCATTTGGTTTCCTCATCTGTATAATAGGGATCCTAATCCTTCAACAGTCTATGTCATTAATACTTTTGATCTCTAAAAATGGGAATCTATTTTTCAGAAAACCCCATGGATACTACAGAAACAGGTTTATACAAAACTTGAAAAGGCATGGAATTGGTGAATCAGTAAACAATTGAAGGGTTTGCTACGTGCCAATCACTGTATTATGTACTGGGGGAAAAAAAAAAAACTAAAGATAAAACATTTTATTGGGGGAAATAAAACGTACACGTGAATGCAATAGAAACAATAGTTGAACTGGAATGGTTTGAGGAACCTTCTCCAGTACCTTGAGGACAGAAATTTAAAACAAACAAACAAAAAAAATCTCAACATGACTTTGTATCCTGGATGCCTCTCATAGGGCTGCATACATAGTCTTTTTGGATTGGAATAAATTAAAGTTTTCCAAGATCTTTTTTTTTTAAAGGGAGGAGAGGAAAAGAATCTTTGTTTTAAATCTTTGATTTGCTCAAAGCATCCCAACATTCCAGTAACGAGTGCTACAATATGACGTACCTGATGCTTGATTGGACGCTGTTTCTGATTTGTGACTTTATTATCTGTTTGCGGTCATTCCATACAGTAATTAGCCACTTCGGAGTCAGACATGGCTGGCAAACGTTTCAGTTTTCTTCTAAATAAATGCCAGGCAGAATCCCATAAGAAGGACAGAGACAGAAGTTAGGCTGTACCCAGAACCAGATGTGACTGGGTAAACTTCTCTGTGGAATAGAATTTTCTCCAATAAACCACTGATGGTTGTGATAAAATGTCTCCTTTCTGTTACTAATAACCAAAAAGGAGTGAGTGAGCCCACCTGCCAGCCCTGCAACATTATTTTATATGTTAAGTGGGGGTATGTGGAACACATTCAGTTTCGATTCATAGAGAACCCCCCTTTATTTCTTCCTGTGGCAAGTATTATAAATAGGTCCCCTTCCTTATCTGATCCTCCCCTAAATGTTTTTCATTTGAAAACCACAGTTAATTTTAGATAGTTGTCACAGATAATCTCAAATTTGTGTGTATTATATGCCCCAATTCTAAGAAAAACATGCCATTTCTGAAGGTCCCTGCCTTGACCTTTTCCTCCTCCTCCCAGTGCCAAGCCCAGGGCTCCCTCCTTTCTCTTGCTTTTGTCCAAGGAGTCTCCTAGTAGCTCTGCCTCTCTGGCTTCCATTTCTCCAAGTAAAGTATGTCCATGCTCCCCTGGGTGCCTTTTTTCTCCTCTCCAAATTATGTAGTTAGGTCTAAAGGTATCTTCTTAGCTAAAGAGTTGGAGATAGCAAAGGTGGAGTTTTATTGACTGGGGACTCCAGCAGTTTCACAATGACAAATCTGTCTCTTCCTTCCCTTAGGAGGGCTGGACTCCCCACCCCTCTTCCAACAACTTCTCTAAAGATTGTACAAGGGGGAGGGGGGGGAGGAGGCTGTTTTCCCAACCTGGGCCACATTTGTTCTGGCTTTGGTTAAGAGGTAAAAGAACATTCTGATTCCAAGCTTGGAGAGAGGTGGAGGAAAAAAATATATTTGGGTGTTTTCTGTTAGGAAAGCATGCAAAAGGATCATATTCTAGTAAGACTCAAAGATTCTAGGTAGAGCATGTGTTTGGGGAGGAGAGGTCCTACTTCCTTTCTCAGTCTTGCCCTTCTCTCTTATCCCTCCTTCTTCTACCTCTCCTTCTTCTTTCTCTTCCTCCTTATCATTTCCTCCTACCAGTAGTATAGGCATTTTGGGTCTAATTTTCCATATGAGGGAAATGAAGATCAGCAAAGGAATGGGACTTGCCCCATGTTCATTTAGGTAAGAAAAGCCAGGGCTAGAATTGAGGTCTTCTTCTTCAAAATTAGAACCCTGCCAAACTGGAGGAATTCTATGTGTACTGGAAAGACCTCCAGGAATTGATGCAGAGTGAAAGGAGCAGAGCCAGAAGAACATTGTACAGCGAGACTGATACACTGTGGTAAAATCAAATGTAATGGACTTCTGTACTAGTAACAATGCAATGATCCAGGACAGTTCCAAGGGATTTATGGAAAAGAATGCTACCCACATTCAGAGGAAGAACTGCAGGAGTGGAAACAAAGAAGAAAAACAATTGCTTGAACACATGGGTTGATGTGGACATGATTGGGGATGTAGACTTGAAACGACCATACAAATGCAACTATCAATAATATGTAAATAAGTCTTGATTGATGACACATGTTAAAACCAGTGAAAATGTGCATTGGCTATGGGGGGATTTAAGGGGGTGAAGGGGAAAATAAAAACATGAATCATGTAACCATGGAAAATTTTTTCTAAAAATATAAAATATTTAAATCTAAAAATTAAAAAAAATTAGGGCCCTGCCTAGGATATCATACTGCCTTCTTCATGCAGAAAGGGACTGGTATGTAGACAGTTCTAGAAATAACAGAAAAGGTAGCAGCACTTAATATGGGAAGTTCTTGCACAAAATGATTCTTAATACATGTGTCAAATGTTTACTAAGCACTTAGTATTAGCTCAGTCTTGTCCATTATACCCAGAATTTACTCTTGCCTCTATTCTGCTTCTAAGATTCATATGTTCATAGAGGCAGAGCTGGAAAGGGCTTTAGAAGTAATTGAGTCCATCTCATTTTACAGACAAGGAAATCCAGACATAGAGAGCTTAAATTCCTTTTCTTCCAATGCTCAGCTCCTGTGCCATCTCATATGAGAAGCCTAACCTGATTCCTATAGTTTTCAGGCACTTTTCCCTTTCAAATTATCACTCCTTTGTGAATTTGTATATTTATTTCCTTTACTGGGATGATTTTAATCTTCTTGAAAGCAGGAATATTTGTTATTTTGCTTTGCTTTTTTCTAGTAGTCAATGAAACTATACACATAGTGGGTCTTTAATAAATACTTAGTTGCCTTGGATTGAAGAAGACAGAAATACTGGAAGAGATAGAGTCCTTGCATCATAATTTAGAATGAGACTCTGGGACCTAGAGTTGGAGGGTCTCCAAGATAATCTTGTTCAGGAATTCTTAACCTGGAGTCCATGGATAGATTTCAAGGAGTTTGTGAACCTGGATAAGGGGAAAAAATAACACATCTATACTTTCATTAACATTTAACTGGAATGTCCTTCAACTATGAATGTTGGCAACAGTATGTATGGGTCCATAGGCTTCCCCAGACTGACCTCCATGACATCAAAAATGTTAAGAACCTTTGATTTAGACCAATCACTTTGAATATGAAGACACTGATTGCTTTGGTATTAGGTAGTTCATAGGGTAAAGAGAAAAGACTGAGGATGCTAAAAACATATTACAATAGTCATAGAAACAAGGAACAGAAGATCTAGACCTGAAAGGGACCATAGAAGACATTGAACACTAATTTCAACTCTTTCACTTTACAAATAAGTAAGATGAAACATAGAAAAAAGTAATAAAATATGTGCCAGGAGCAGGATTGGAACTCAGGTGTTTGACACATGTTGCCTCACCAGGCAGTTGGTACTGAGGTTTGTCTCTTTCATCTAAACCAAATGAGAGCAATGACGGTGAAAAAAGAGTGATGAGAGGGGCAGCTAGGTAGCCCAATGGATAGAATGCCAGGTCTGGAGTAGAAAGAACCTAGGTTTTAAATATGGCCTTAGATACTTCCTAGCCATGTGACCCTGGACAAGTCATTTCACTCATCTGGCTTGGAACCAATACAAGTATTGATTCTAAGACAGAAGGTAAAGTATTCTAAAGAAGAAAAAAAGAATAGAAAAGGCAAAGAATGGGGGGGAGTGAAGCCTGGTAAATGATTGGATATGAAGATCAGATACAGTGGAGAGTTAAACACCATGATTTTACATATGGGAGAAGAAGAGCAAGTGTATGTCACTAATAGTCAAATCAAAAGGCAATGAGTGTTTGGGGGAGAAAGGTGATATCCTTTTTTTTTTTGGTTAGGTTGAATTTGAAATGTCAGAAAGATGTCTCAGCAGAGATGTCCTACTGTAGTTAGTGATATGGTTCAGAAGCCTTGAAAAGAGATGAGAATGGTACTACAGATTTGAAAATTCTCTGCGCTGAGATGTTAGTTTAAGCTGGTGAAATAAATGAGCTTGTCAAAGGAGATGAATGGAGAAGGTGAATCAAGAAATAAAAGCTAGAACTTTGGAGGATATACTTCTTCATAAGGAAGAGGATGAGGAGCCAATGAAAGAAACAAAGTATAATGTAATAATGATGATGATAATGGTATGGAAATAGAATAAAATACTCAGGAGATGAAAGGAGCAGAGAAGATTCAGTAAGACTGCTGGTCTACCATGTAGTTGCTAATGTAAGGTCAAACAGGATGTGGACTTAAAACAGTAGCAGGAGCAAAAACCAAATTACAAGAGCTTGAGCTGCTAGCATGCAGAGAGTTAGGACAACTTTTTCAAGATTCAAAGAATCATAAGTTTTTGAACAGGAAGAAATCTCAGAGGCTGTCTAATTTAACCCATAAATGAACAAGGACCCTCTCTACAAAATATATGGTCCTTTGATTTTTTTTTGAAAGACAAAGGTAATAATGACATGGCATAAAAGATAAAATGATGTGAGATAAAAGATAAAGTAGAGATAAAATTTACCATCTCCAGAGGCAACCCATTCCACTTTTAGATAGCCCTGATGAGAAGCTTTTCTTTGTCTTAAACCTAAATTTGACTTATAACTTAACTTATGACTTGACTTTCCTTCATGTTCCTCCTGGTTCTGACTACTAGAATTAAGCTAAATAAATTGAATTCCCCTTCTATATGATAGCTCTTCAAATGATTAATGATAACTACCATGTCCTAACTAAGTCTTCTAGCTTATTCTTTTAATTGATCTTTATATTATATAATTTAAAACCTTTACCACAATTATAAAATTTTAAAGCCTTAGATATATGCCATTTGCCCTCCATATGTTTTCTTGATTTTGAATTTTCTTCCCAAAATTCAGTGTCTAGAAATGAGTATAATTAATTACTCCAGAGGTGGGATGATGAAAGCAACATGCAGCAGGAATGTCCTCTGACTCCTCTTTAATCCTAAATACTTTTCCTCTCAATGCAAGTCAAGATTGTACACTACTGACTTCTAAACAGTCTGCAGTCCAATACAACTCTTAGAATTTTTTTATGTGAATTATTGTCTAACCATGCCACCCCCATCTTGTTCCTGTAACAATGATTTTTTGGATCCAAGTTGAGTTTGCATTTGTCTGTATTAACCTTTATCCTATTGCAGTAGACAGCCTACTGTTCTGGTTCGTTGAGATATCTTTAAATCTTTACCATCATATGATGCATTTACTGTCCCATAAATGTTGTGTTATCTGCAAATTCAAAAAGCATGATATTTATATCTTTATTGAAAACATCAATAAATAGCACAGGGCCAAGTAGAGAGGGCTAGAGCACATTAATGGAGACTTTCTTCTAGCTGACATCAAACTGTCAATGACTGCTCTTTGAATCTGGCTATTTAATCAGTTCCAAAGTCAATTGTACCAATCTCTAGTGCTCACATCTCCTTAGCTACACCACAAGAATAGCACAAAGACCTCTGATAAATACCTTGCTAAAATCTAGATAACCTATATCTAAACTCTATCTAGCATTCCTCTTATCTACAAGTTTAGTGACCCCAGCAAGACAAAAGGAAATAAGGTTGTTCTGGCATGACTTGTTTCTGATGAAACCAGGCTGACTCTTTGTGGTCACTGCTTCCTTTTCTAAATGTTCACTAATCATACTTTCATACTTTGTTTTAGAACTATACCAAGAATCTAAGATACCCTCAATAACCTACAATTTTCATTCTCTTCCCATTCTTGAAAAGTGGGGAAACATCTACTCTCGTGAATCCTATTCTACTTCTTTCTATCTCTTTCATTTTCCATAGTCTTTCTAAGATCACTGATGTTGTCTCAACCATAATATCTGCTGGCTCTTAGTATTTGCTGTGTGACTGTGAGCAAGTAACTTAAGCTCTGTCTGCCTCAATTTCCTCAGTTATGAAATGGGAATCATCAGAACATTTACATCCCAGGATTGTTAGGAGGATCAATGAGATAATATCTATAAAGGACTTAGCACAATGCCTGACACAGAGTAGGCACTATATAAATACTTGTTTCCTTCCACTTCTATATGAGCATGCATTCATCTGAACCTGGTTCACTGAACTCATCCTAGACTCCTGGAGGCTCTCTTACTATCTACCTCCCTCTTTAGGAATCAATACCTTTTTTTTTGGTCTCTTCTTTCCTGTGTGATGTTCATATATAGACTCAGAAGTAAAATAAGAGTTGAATAGTTTGGAAGTGAATTTAGTTAAATACAATTAAAGTGAACTGAGATGTTATATAGTAACTGAGAAACCAGAATGGTAGCCAGGAAAGGATAGTTTAGGTTTTTCTCCTGAAATGGTTTCTGTAGTCCAGGGAAAATAAAATATCTTCTCTGTGTCTTGGTTTCCTCCTCTGAAAATATGGATAATCATTTAAAGAAGTATGGCTTAGGGACTAGACTTGGAGCCAGAAGAACTTAGGTTCAAATCCCATTGGTCCCAGGCAATTTACTTGATCTCTGGACCTCAGTTTCCTCATCTATAACATGAGGGGATTGAATTAACTTTATGATTCTCTGATCCTACATCCTATTCAGTAAATTGGCTTGCATAATCCTAGTGAAGGGAGTTTTGTGAAGGTTTATAAAGAGGAGGAGAATTTGGAAATAGCATGATTTCTGTCCCAACTGTGCCATTCTGGTAATTATTGGGTTGAGCCTTCTTTGAGACCATATAAATAAAGAAATGCCAATATGATATACATAAAGTATTTAGGAATGGGCTACCCTTGACAGAGATTTTCTTTTTGAGGTCAGGTGGGAAGGAGCTTTGAAAATTTATGTACTGAGCTAGCAAAAGGGAGATGAAATATCTTTTCTTTTAGAATTAGCTATTTGGGTATAGGCCTGATGTCACAGAATTCTTAGTCTGTTTGAAGCTTTAACAACTTAAAAAATTTCCTAAAACATTTAAGACATGTTGCCCTCCCCTCAAATGATGATTTACATAGAAGATGACTTTAAATGCTTTCATTTAGTTTTCTCCATAAAGATTTTCCTCCTCTTTTCCTCTTTTGGCCAGATGCCTTCCACTTATATTCAAAGGGATTGGTCACCAGCCCTTTTCTCCTAGGATGCAGAGAAAGAAGACAAAAGAGATGTGGCTCAAATCAGAATTCCGTTGCCTGGTGGCAATTCTAGGCGGAAGTGGGCAGGGCAAGATGATACTTTCAGCTAAAGTACAACCTGGAGATGACTTACAGGCTCCTGATGTATCTGAGCTACCTTTTCCCATTGGCATGGGCAATAAAGAGTGGAATCTACCATTTTATTTCCTGTCAAATGCTGAGATCTCATATTTTCCAGGAAGAAAATCTTGTCTCTGAGGCCTGGCTTGGCTAGAATCCATTTTACTGCTATAGAGAGATAGGTCTGTCTTACCTGGTTTGATTTGGGACAATCATCATTATTCCATGATTATCTTTTTTTAAAACCTTTAACTTCCATGTTAGAATCATTACTGTGTTTTGGTTCCAAGGCAGAAGAGTGATAAGGATTAGGCAATGGGGATCAAGTGACTTGCCCAGGGTCACACAGCTAGGAAGTGTCCAAGGGCAAATTTGAACCTCAGACCTCCTGTCTCCAGGCCTGGTTCTCAATTCACTGAGCTACCCAGCTGCCTCCCCCACAGTTATCTTTTAAACCATAGATTCCCACCTTTGAAATAGTAGAATATTTAGTAGAATTTAGCATAGAAAATTTCCACAGGAAATTTAGCAGAAATATGAATTTTTACCATGTTTCTCAAACTTTTTGGTCTCGGGGCTTCTTTCCACTCTTAAGAATTGTTGAAGGAAGCAGCTGAGTAGCTCAGTGGATTGAGAACCAGGCCTAGAGATGGGAGGTCCTGGGTTCAAATCTGCCCTTGGACACTTCCTAGCTATGTGACCCTGGACAAGTCACTTGACCCCTATTGCCTAGTCCTTACCACTCTTCTGCTTTGGAACCAATACAGAGTATTGATTCCAAGATAGAAGGTAAGGGTTTTTAAAAAAAAGAATTATTGAAGACACCCCTCTCAATAAGTTCTACTTATGTGGAATCAATATTTGTTGCATTAGAAATTAAAACATTTTAATATTGTTATAAAATAGTATTGACCTTGAATATGCCTTGAAAAGGATTCCTACAAAATGACCTGAGAACCACTGGCATAGAGGATAGAGTGTTGGAGTTGGAATCAGGAACAGTTGAGTTTGGACCCCAAGCTACTCTTTGTGTTCCAGTTTTTTCATCTGTTAAATCAGAGAGTTGAACTTGATAATCTTAAGAACCCTTCCAACCTTAAAACTCCTAGAAAACTTCTAGAAGGAATAAAAACTCGAGAGCTCTGGAGTCAGAGACAGAAACCCTAGATGAAAATTCCAAATCTGCCACTTATTCTCTTTGAGATTTTGAGAAGAAATTAATTTAACTTTCAGGATCTGTTTCCTCATCTAGAAAATGAGAGACTTGAAGTGTGTGACCTCTAAAGGGCCTTTCAGCTCTAAGTCTGATGATTCTATCATAGTATAAATACATGACAGTTTCCATGTTTGTGACTGAGCATTGGCAGCAGTTACTGGACTTGGAGTCCACCAATCTGAATTGGAAGAAGTCTCATTTTGCCACTCATTACCTATGTGATCACAGACAAGTCCCGGAGTCTCAGTCTTCTCCTCTGTAAATGGAGTGGGTTGGACTCAATAATCCCTAAAGACTCTCTGAGCCCTAAATCTTATGATCCCATGATCCTTCTTCAGCTGGCTAGAACATTTCTGAAAAGTTGTTTTTAATGCCATGGGTGAGTCACCTCACTTTTCTAGCCTTCAATTTCATCATCTGTGAAAAGAGAGGGTTAGACTACCTGGTCCCTGAAACTGGTTCCCACTTTAAAGCCTATGATCCTGGGATTACATTTCCCTTTGCTATGGAATCTCAGCCTTCCCTGGACTGGGGCCAAAGCTTGTCTGCTCCACCATTTTGTCACTTTCCCTCTCCGCCTTTTGGAGAGATTGGGACTCATTCATACAGTGATGATTTTGACCTCCTCATGACTCTTAGTTTAAAGAAATGTAATGACAGAGAGTAGAAAAGTTAGGGAAAATGGGGAAGGAATTTATCCCAGGGAGGGGGCCAGGCAGATAGAAAGAAAAAAGAAATAGAAACAGAGATATAGAAGAGGAAGGAAAGAGAGACAGAGGACAGAGACGGAGAGACAGAGACAGAGAGGAAAAGAGAGGAAGATAAAGGGACAGACAAACAGACAGACAGACAGAGACAGAGAGACAAAGTAAGAGAGAGGAAGGTAAAAGGAGAGAGAGAGGGAGAGAGAGACAGAGACACAGAGACACACACACAGAGAGAGACAGAGACAGAGACAGAGAGAAGGAGAGCAAGATAAAAGGAGAAAGAGTGACAGAAAGAGAGAAAGAGAGAGAGAGAGAGAATTTTTTTGTTCAGGGAAATTAAGCATAAGAAGGGAAATCTGGAAAACAAGACAACTTACTTAACTTGATTAACTCTTTAAAAATATTTAGGGAAAATGGTAAAACATTGAACTGCTTCTTAGAGCCAGGGCAAAGGTAGCATTTTATTAGGCTTTTTTTCTGAGCTTGGAAACCCCTGAGATTGTGAGGCCTGACTGCCTTTCCAATGGGGGTGGGGAGGTGAAGACTTATTGTGGAAGATGGGTAATTCTCAGTTGCTGTACACCTTGGCATTCCAGTTGATGTTGTGGAGACCAAAGATTTTGGAGAAAAAGCTGTTGAGCTGCTTCTCCTGCTGTAGGCACCTTTCCAGATGACATGCCCCCCTGGTTCTAATAGTTGTGTCAGGCCTGAGAATCCTAGAACCATAGGATTTAGAACAGAAAACTGAGGTCTAGAAAGAAGAAATCCCTTGCCATGTATTCCTCAAGTAAAAATCAACAGAACTGAAATTTAAACTCAATCCTCTTGACACCAAGCCTGGCAACCTTTTTTCTCTTTGTCTTGGGTGCAATTTAATGAATAAAACACTATGGATTGAGTCAGGGTGTCCTACATCAAACCTTACTGCTGACACTTCTCATCTTTTCTGGGGGTAGGGGGAGCATTAGGTGGGATGGGTGGGAACAATCAGATTGCAATTTGATTCACCAAAATAATAAAAATGAAGCAGTGAATCAGCTGAGGACAAATGCTACTCTGGTCAAATGACTTAATCTCTCTATCCTCGTGTATAAAATGATAATGATATTACCTGTATTTTCTATCTTATTGCCAGTCTGGTGAGCCTTAAGAGAGATAACTTATGTTAAGCACTTTCCAAACTCCCAAGTGCTATGTAAATATAAAATGTCAGATTTGGGGAATTATAGTCATTATTTTGATTGATGCTTCATTGGAACAAATTGGTAAACTCATTCTTGGCTAGTTTTATGTCATTTCTTTTTCATTTTGATGGCCCAGTTTTGGGGTCCCATTGTCCCCACTGACCCACCCCAAGTTCCAAAGGATGACCCTAGTGAAGAATCCTTGAAGGATGACACTTTGACCTCTTCATTATACCCCATGACCCTGATATCACTCAGACCTATTAACAGAGCTCCCAACCAGGTGACTCTTGGCCAGAGCCCAGCAGAGTCCAATGTGATTTGGGATTCAGTGTTCTAAACGAGCCACTGATTAGCTAGTAATCAACCAGTGATTAGCAGGCTGGGGTCACCAGGAGTTCAGTTCTCATTGTTCCTTGTAAGAATCCTGGAATGTTTGCAAGGATGCTGTCCATTGTAAACTCTGATCCAGAGAGATTTGATTAGGGGAAAGAAAAATCTTTTTGTGCTTTTCCTCCCACCCCCAATAAAGCATCAAGCACGTCCACACTGGGGAGGGAGGCAGTGGGTGCCCAGGACTCACTGTTATCTTTTTCAGTTAAAAAATAAAAGTGCTGTGAATAAGTTTGGGCAATCATTCAATCAATAAACATTTATTGAGCACCCACTATATACTGGGCACTGTGCTAAGAGCTAGGTATAAAAAAAGGGGCAAATGACAGTCTCTGCCCTTGAGGAATTCACTGTATAATGGACAAGTAGGAAAAGTAATGGGTTAAATGGAAGGCGATCTCACATCATTGAGCC
Organism: Gracilinanus agilis; assembly: GCF_016433145.1. NCBI lineage: Eukaryota > Metazoa > Chordata > Mammalia > Didelphimorphia > Didelphidae > Gracilinanus > Gracilinanus agilis. Next base: position 80,633,550 of record NC_058131.1, read on the forward strand.
TCAGATTTAAGGGACCTCATAGTCAAAACCCTACTATCCATTAGGAATTCCTAATATAGTACTACTGGAAAATGTCCAGTTGAAGACCTTCAGTTATGGAGAGCTCACTGTCTTTCCAAGCAGCTCATGCCTCTACCTTTGGACAATTCTAATTACAGTGAGAGTTTTCCCCATTTCTATCCTCTTCTCTCATCCTATTATCAGGTACAACTCTTTCTCTCTCTTCACTTTCCATCTGTTGCTCTTGCTCCTGGCCCCTGGAGCCAAATAGTCCCAATCTTCCAATCTGCCTTCCACATGGCAGTCCTTCTGATATATGAAGACCAAAATTTATACCTCCTCAAAGTCTTCCCTTTCTAGGCTAAAGATCTCCAGCTCCTTCAACCTGATGTGGCCTGGGTACCAACCCTGTCACCGTATCTACCTCCAGATAAGCATGTTCCAGTTTGTTTAGGTCCCTCTTAAAGTATGGCACTCAGAACTAAATATCATCCTTTAGAAAAGAGGAGGAGTTGCTAATTTGCTTTATGACAGCAGACAAAGTTCTCCCTGAGCCTCAGTTTCCCACTGTATAAATAACTAAGGGATCAGACTAGATAAGAGATTTTTATCTAGAGTCTGTAAATTAAAAATGTATATTGATAACTTCTAAATATATTCTTTCCTTTGTAATCCTATGCATTTTATTTTATGTATTTAAAACATTATCCTGAAGAATCCATATGTTTTACCAGATAGCTAAAGAGGTGCATGGCCTCAAAATATTAAGAACCTTTAAACTAAATGATCTTAAAAGTTCCCTTTGACTCAGAGATCCTATTTCCTACAAGGAGAATCCTAAATACCATATGGCTCAAGTAGGTCATTGCATAATCTTTATTAAAAGCACCAGTCCATTTTGGATATAGCAATAGGGAAATATGCATCCTTAGCTGGAGAAATCCCAGTTTTGTCCTATAGCACTACACCAGTCCTTTTCTGTATTTTAAACCACAAGGAAGTCACATTGGACTTATAATCATGTTCAGCCACCCAGCTGAAAGATGAATCAATTTATGAGGGAAAAAAAATCCAACAGACTTCTGACCTTGGCTACCTAACAGTGTTTCTAGTTTATTTTTTGCTTGTTTACTATTCCAAGAAGTAAGAATAATAGCTCATGTTTCCATGGTACTTTGTGAATTATAAACTGTTTCCGTATAATACCCCTGTGAGGATTATTTCTACCTCCATTTTATAGATAGGAAAACTGAGCTTCATAAAGTTAAAGCTGTTTGCTCATGGACATGGACAGTTAAGTATGACAGCCCAGATGTGAATCCAAGTCTGATGAGTATTCACTGCTCTTTCCAAGGCATGGTATGGCTTCTGTCATAAGGGAATACACACCTTCCAAATGGCAGATTTAATTATTGTGGCAGTTAAATTAGATTTGGGGGGAAACAAGAAGAGGAATTCTTTTGAACAAGTGGATGATGGACAAAGGCAGGCCCTTCAGCAAGGGAGGGGGTTGTGGCTTGCCAAGTTTGAAAGAAGTCTATTAAGGGCAATGTCTTCATCCCATCAGGCTGTCCAAGCTACTGAGTAAGTTGGCAAGAGTCTGAAATGGCCATAGGTCAGATGTATTCACTGCCCTTAACATTACTTAGCCATGTCCCTTTGTTCACCCCATTCATCTTGCCTGAAATGTCTCGCTTTTCTTCTGTGACCATAGGTCCTGCTCTTCTTTCAAGGTTCAACTGGTGTTATATAAAGGAAAAAGTTAGCACTCCTTTTGCTAAAGATGGAAGAGAGGTTAGTTGCCTTTCATATACATGCTATGGTTAAGAGTTGCCTCTTTCTCTGATCCACCCAATCAATTCCTTCTGTTCTATTCTGTTTTAAGACAATGAAATCAAAAGAACAAGCATCGCCTAAGAGGAGGCAAAATTAACTATATTTGCATATGATACAATAGTTTATTTAGAAAATCCTAGAGAGTCAATGAAAAAATTAATCAAAACAATTAGTGACTTAGGGTAAAATAGCAGGATGCAAAATAAAATACACAAAAAAATCAACAGCTGTTCAGTATATTACTAACAAAACCCAGCAGGAGATTGGAAAAAGAATTTCCAATAGAAATAACTGCAAAATGCAGAAAATATATGTGAGTAAATCTACCAAGACATACTTAGGACTTACATGAATATGTAGCATTCCATCTGGTCCCACTTTCCTAATTCTCCAAATTATTTCTTGTATTGGCAGGTTGGGTCACCAGAGGACAGTTGACAACTCCCTATTCTAAATAAAGATCATCCTGAGGAGCTAGGCTTCTATTACTGTCACTCATAAGCCCCTTTCAGGTGTCCTTCCCCTTAACTATCAGTCTTTTAGTAAAGATATTACCTGAGAAGGCATAGCAAAAATAATTGTTTTTTATATACTTTCCTGCTGCACACATAAGATCTCTAGGGACAGTGGGCTCAGTCTTAAGATACAAAGGAAATGACATAAACACCTAGAGAACACATAAAATAGAGGACGTAGCTTTCAACTCCAGGCACCAGGAGACCTTTTCTCCTTTCATGGAGTCCACACCAAGTTCCCCTTAGCATAGTTCTTTGTTGGACTCTTAGAATTGGTGTTTTTCTAGAATCCATAGCTGAAATTTCTCTGGATCATCTTTGAGTGACTGTCTTTTCTGCATCTCATTACAGCTGTTTCCACTACCATTGGATGGTAGCCCTTCAGTGGCCACTGTTACTACTACCAATCAGTTCTTTTAAGATCTCTAATGGGATTTTGGGTTCCCTGAAGCTCACAAGTTTGCATGGCCACTCCAAACTCTTCAAATTGTTGTATCTTTTCATGCAAACAAGTACTTCTCATATGCCCCAAGAAGATTTAAGACAGAGGAAAGAGCACTAAGTAAACAAAAATAATTAGAATTGCCCTTTATATCAGACTAAAACATTAGAAACAAAATGGACAATTGCTGATTGGGGAATAGCTGACCAAATTATACTAACATAATATAATATTAGTATGCTATAATAAATGGATACTGTGAAGAATTGAGAGAAAAGTATAAAGACTTATATGAACTGAGACAGAGCAAAATAGGAGATCAGTTTTCAATGCTGGCCACAATAATGTAAAAAAATGTACATCACATGAGCTCTGAGGATCTTTACCTCAATTCCTAACCTTCTAGAAAATTATCAGGTTGTATAGAAAGGCTCCATCTTGCCCTCAGGATGAAATAGGAAGTCCAAAACCCTTTAGATCCTTCCAAACTTGAAAATTTCTTCTCTGGCCAAAGTAGGGAGTGGAGACTGGCCAAAGCAAAGGATTCTCCCTCATCCCCATATATTTCTTCTACTAGAATTTTACTGGAAGTTCATGCTTGCTCCAACTTCTGAAATTATTTGATCCCGGCAAGCTCAATGTTTTTTTAATATTGAATCCAGGGGACATGATGAAATATTTCAGCCAATTAGAACAGACTTCCTATTTAAAATCATTCTACTCGAGGGGCAGCTGGGTAGCTCAGTGGAGTGAGAGTCAGGCCTAGAGACAGGAGGTCCTGGGTTCAGGCCTGGCCTCAGCCACTTTCCAGCTGTGTGACCCTGGGCAGGTCACTTGACCCCCATTGCCCACCCTTGCCAATCTTCCACCTATGAGACGGTGCACCGAGGTATAAGGGTTTAAAAAAAAAAAAAAAAAAAAAAGGAAATACATTACATTAAAATCATTCTACTCGATTAAATGGCTTTAAAAAACATGTCACACTTAAAATCTATGATTAATTATTGATAAATAATTGATTAATAACTTATCACTAGAAGCTGGGTGGGATGCATTGACTGAATAGCTTCAATTACACCCTTACAGAAGACTGTTGAACTCTGATAGCTTTAATGACCAGTTGTGACTTCAAAGGACTTGATGAAGAAGGTTGCTTCTCCCCATTGGGCAGAGAGGTAGAAGGTAAAAGGTATCTATTTTTAGATTTGTTCAAATATGTTGATTTGCCTGGGACTGTACTTCTTTGTTACAAGGAGGGTTCAATTTGGAGAAGCAGGAACAGGATGCCTCTCAGAAGTATCAGGCTAGGGGGAAAAAAAGCACCAATAAAATTTTTAAATAAATAAAAGATGTTGATAACCTCTTGTCAGGTAGGTTGTAGAAGGCAATCCTATTGAGGGTTGGGCTGGGCTTAGGTTGATAACCCTTTTTTGTGTCTTGGGGAAAGAAAAGGGAAGTGATAAACATTCATATAGTACTTACTATGTGCCAGGTAGTAGGCTAAATACTTTTCATGAATATTATCTAATTTGATGCTTTCAATAACCCTATGAGGTAGGTGCTATTTTTTACTCCCATTTTTAACTTGGGAAACTGAGGCAATTACACAGATAATAAGTATATGAGGTTGGATTCTAACTTAGAACTTCCTGCCTTCAGACCCCGGGTCCTTTGGACAGTTTGTTGAAGTCTATGGATTCCTTCTCAAGTCAATATTCATAAATTCAAAAAATAATACATATAGGTTCATAAAGGAAACCATTTCTATGGAAATACAGTCTTCAGAATAATATTTAAAATGAACAAATTCATGAGCACCAGGTTAAGAATCCCTGTATTTAGTACTGATATTCCTTCTAACTCTGATGTGCTATTTCTATGGATTCCAAGGCCCCCTCTTCCATGATCTGGAAACTCACTGTGATCTCATCCTCTTATGAACTCCTAAAGCAAGTGTCTTTAATCCTAATTTGGCAATGATCCTTGCCTTCCTTCTATTGTCATTGAATTTTTCCTGCGTACATGTCATCTTCCAATTAAATGAAAACTAAAAAAAGACACAGTGATCTTAGGGCACATTATAAGAAGTCAGATATCCAGAGAAAGGAAGGGGATAGTTTGGCTGATCTCTTCCCTGGTCATATCACATCTGGGGTATTGTGTTCAATTCTATGACCACCATTTAAGAAGGATATTGATAAGGTGGAATGTGGCTAGAGAAAGGTGACCTGAAGGCCATGCCATACATAGATGAGTTAAAGGAAGTTGAAAAGTGTAAGGAAGAAGTCATCCAGCCAATGAATTTAAAATAGCATATCTTTCAACATGTACTCCCTCTTGGCTTCCAAGCCCTTGGTTTTCCTGACCACCTAGCCTATTCAGAAGCTTAAAGCGCAGTAGTGAAAGGGAACCTTGTTCTGGTATTAACCCAGATTTCTAGCCCTAACTCTTCATTGTTTTCCCTCCCTTATTATTCTGTGTTTAGAGGAGAAGATATTTTTTCTCCCTTATAATAGAGGGAGTCAGAACTATACATATCTGACTTGTCCTTGCCTTTTCCTTATTCTCCTTACTACCTTTAATGCTTTCCATTCATTCTTCAGAATGAGAAAGTTGTCGAAGAAGGGAAAGTGTGAGGTTTTGAAGACTCATGCCAATAGAGGATTCACCATGGAGTTCCTACCTCTTCTGAACTGGCCAAAAGACCAGAGACCCACAGCTGCTTATGGAAAGGATGACTCAGTATGAGTCCAGCCAAGTCCCTGTTCCTCCTAAAGGACCTAATGATGTAACCTAAGGACTCTGGTCCTTATTACTCCCCCCCCCCGAAAGTTAGCTAGGTTCAATGGATATAGTGCTGGGCTTATTGTTAGCAAGTCATTTAATTGTTTCAGGTATGTCCAATTTTTTTATTAAATATTATTTTTAATTAAATCTAGAAACAATTTTCAGTGATTGTTTTTGACATTTTGTGATTCAGATTCTCTTCCTCTATCTTCTCTCCCTCCCAAGTTAGTAAATCATTTGACATAGGTTATAATAGTACTTTCATACAATCTATATTTCCATATCCCCCATGTCATGACTAAAGACACATTTCATATATACAATGAAAAAGTTAGGAAGGAAATAAAGTGAAGGACAGTATGCTTTGATCTTCAATCAGATTTCAACAATTTCTTCTTTGACTATGGATAGTCTTAAAATAATTTTTTTAAAATCATGAATCCCTTTGGAACCTTGCTTTGCTGATAATAGTTTAGACCTTTATGGTTAGTCATTATTACAATATTGCTGTTGCTGTGTACAGTGATCTCCTGGATCTGCTCACTTTACTTTGCATCAGTTCATTAAAAGTCTTTCCAGATTTTTTCTGAACCCATCTTGTTCATCATTTCTTTTGGCACAATAGAATTCCATTACAAATATATGCCAGAGCTTGTTCATCCATTCTCCAGTTGATGGACTACCCCCTCAGTTTCCAGTTATTTGCTGCTACAAAAAGAGCTGCTAAAAATATTTTTGAACAAGTCAGTCCTTTTCCCCTATCTCTGATCTCTTTGGGATACATACTTAATAGTGGTAATACTGAGTCAAAGGTATGCATAATTTTATCGTGTTTTAGGCATGGTTCCATGGTTCCATATTGCTCTTCAGAATGGTTGTATCACTTCACAATTCCACAACATTGCATTAGAGTCTTGATTTTCCCACATCCCATCCAACATTTATCATTTTCCTTTTGGGTCAGTATCTGACTGTTTGTGATCTCATTAAGAGTTTTCTTGGCAAAGATACTGAATGTTTGCCATTTCTAGTTCATCTTATAGTTGAAGAAACTGAGGAAAAAAGGTTAATTGACTTGCCCAGGCTTCCACAGCTACTAAGTATCTGAAGCCAAATGAGTCTTCCTGATTTCAGGCCCAATGCTATATCTACTATGTCATCTAGCTGCCTTGAATCAAGAAGACCTGAGTTTAAATTCAGCAGTAGACATGTCTTAGCTGTATGCTGTATGACCCCAGGGCAAGACACTTAACTTCCATCTGCCTCATCTGTAAAAAAGAGATAATAATAACATCTACCTCTCAGGATTGTTGTGAAGACCAAATGAAATGATATTTGTAAAATACTTAGCACGGTGCCTGGCACACAGTATGTACTTAATAAGTGCTTATTTCCTTCTTTCTTTCCCTTAATATTTCTGCACTACAGCTCAAAATTTGTAGCTTCTACTATTGCTTCCCATTATGTTCTGATACCAGGCTAAGCAAATCAAACTTTCTTCTGATTGACATCCCTTATATTGATGCTTTTAGTGTGTAATTTACTCATCTGTCAAATGAGGAGTTTGGCTAGATGGTCTAAAGTTCCTTTAGTATTTACACCAAAGATCTCAAGACTTTATGAATCCTCACATGCTTCACAACAGTTATCATGTCCTAACAAGATATTTTTCGGATATCATTTCCTTTTTTGGTAGGATCAGTAAAGAAATAAATAAGTAGAATACTTTGGAATAGATTTTCCTAAATTTTTTGAAATGTGACTAAGAAGTGGTCAAATTGGGAGGAGATCAAGAGAAAGTTGTGCCATGACAACCTAAAGAAGAGAGATTATCCAGAAGAAGACTTCAAAATAGCATTGAATACTGAAAGGAAGTCAAGAAGAATGAAAACTAAGAAAAGGCCAGCAGATCTGGCAATTAAGAGATCACTATTAACTTTGGAGAGAATAGTTTCAATGTAGTGATGTCAGATAAGAGGCCAAATTTATTTAAATTCAACAAATTTTTCTCAAAACTTATGCAATACTGGCTCTTGAAGATAAAAATAAAGGAATATGAATTTTTGTCTCTTAATCATCTTGCTTTCTGCTAAGGAAATACAACTTGAACTTCCATGAATAAACACTGTGCAGGAAGTGATGGAAGCAAAGAAGCTCTAAGAATATTTGAAGAGGGAGAATATCCTAAGAGCTGAGGTGTAGTGGGGGGAGTAGAGAGAGATTCTAGGAAAGCTTTGACCAGCAGGTCTTACCTTAAAAGAGACTCAAATATTCCTAAAATTTGCTTTAGAAGAAAGATTCCAAGGATCAGGAACGAATGGCAGAGATCATCTTGCCCAATCCCCTCATTTTAAAGAGGAGTAATTTGAGATTAAAAGCCTGAAAGAGTGTTGGATGTAGGAATAAAACATAGAAATGCAAGTTGTCATTGATGGAGGTGGTTTTGTAATCCATAGGGATTTCAAAAGATTTGTGAGGAGAGTAATAAATTAGGTACTTTGGTACTCAATTTATGGAAAACAGAAGTATTTTTTTTCTTCTGTATTATCTTCAGAGCTATAATAAGCAAGCCAAGTGCCTTGGGCAACGACCACAAAACTTGACTGTGGCAGTCAGTAAGGTACATTCAATAGTCCAGGTACGATTCCAGAGAAGGACACCCCGATTTGAGGACATAAGATGTTGTGAGGTAAGTGACTGGAGGATGCCTCTTGCTCCCACTGTTCCAGCCCAGACCCTATTCCCCAGGGACACTATGAGGTTGCTAATTGCAAGAGTGCTGAGTGGAGAAAGATTGAAGAGCTTAACTGGGGATCCATGGGTCAAGGAAGGCAATAGACATTGGGTCCTCCAGTAATTTTCTATTTTAACAAATTATTTTTTGCTACTTAGTTTCTGAGCCACTCAGTTGTTAGGTCTATGGGACAAAGTACTGTCTAAATTCTAGCACCCTGTGGCAAAGCCCTGGTCACCTTTACCACTGCTTCAGCTTAGGTGGATTCTCTTCACACTTTCCCACATCATCTTCTATGCAGTCAAAGATCAAAGTTAAAGATAAAAGAAATCCCCTAAATACAATTCTCCTTTTGGAGCAATGGTTCAAAAGTTGAAGATTCTCTTTCTTCTGGCTCAGAAGGCTATGAAACCTAGAAATGCTAGAAATGAAACTTAAGCACAGTGCTGTGGAACTGGGGCATTTTACTATCACATTAAAAAATCTCACAATTTGGGATGTGACTGAACAATTTATAGTATATGATCATAATAGAATACTATTATACCATAAGATTATGAAAATAACCCAAACAAAAAAACCAGGATTAGGTAAAACAAAGAGAATAATCATATGAATATCCCTGTGTCTCAGAGTCAAGGCAGAAATTTAGATTATTTTCTTCTAACACACAGAATTTCAAAACAGGAAGGTACCTTAGAGATCATTGGTATAGCATTTATTTTATTTTTTTTAAACTTTATTAAAATATTTTAAAATATTCTTTTTTTTTCCATAAGAAGGGACCAAGAAGGAAAAGGACTTACTTGCTTAAGGTTATATTACATGTCTTAAGTACCCCAGCATTGATTCAAATTCAGTTCCCATGACCCAGATCTAAGCCTTCTAACCTTGATGCCATCTCAGCTCAAAATCCTAAAACCATGAAGGTACACCTCAATTCAAAGGAAAGACACACAGCCACCAACCTAATCTAACCATCATCATTTTTTTGCCTGAGATATTGTAAGAGTCTCTGATTTGGTTTCCTGGTCTCAAAGATTACTCCCATCCAATTTATCCCCCACACAGCTGCTGGAATGATTTCCTAAAGTGCATGTCTGGTCATGTAATTTTTTTACTCAATAAACTATAGTGGCTCCCTATTACCTCTAAAAGGAAATGCAAATTCCTCTGCTGCAAAGGCATTTAGAAAGTCTTTTAAAACTTGGCCTCAAGCTTGCTCTCTAGTTCTATCACACATTATTTTTATTCGCATTCTACAATCCAATCAAACTCCAGAGTAAGTATTTACATCTATGTCTAGGCCCTAGACTCAAGGGTATTCCACTTATTTCAGTAACAGATAATTTTGATAATTATTTCTTCATAATATAATTGGAATTAATGTAATATTGGGGTCTCTTCATTTTAACTATTTTTCATCATTTCCTTTGCTATTTTTGACCTTTTGTTCTCTCCTGTGAGTTTTGTTATTATTTTATTTTAGTCCAGGAAACACCCCGTTGGTAGTTTGATTGGCATAATCTGTAGATTAATTTAAGTAGCATCTGAATTTTTATTATTTTGGTACAGCTGAATCATGGACAAGGAAAATCTCTGTAATTATTTAAGTTATTTATTATTTCTATAAATATTATTTTGTAACCATATTTATATAAGATTTGTGTATACCTTGTTGTTATAGATCAGATCTTATGTATTTTGTAGTTAAAATGGGATTAATTTTCCCATATTTTCCCCTTTATTTTATTAATAATATATAAATATAGATTCTTTTGTGGATTTATTCTGTATCCTGCTATTTTGCTAAAGGTATTAATATCTCTTGTATTTTCATTGATTCTCTAAGAGGCTTATAATATTGTCTATGATAGGGGCTATATTTACCACTTCTTTGCCAATGTTTATTACATTAATTTTTTAAATCCCTTTCATTGTCTTATTCCTATGGTTAACTTTTTCTATTATTATGACAAATAAACATGGTGATACGAAACATCATTAATTCATGCTTCATCTCTTTGGGAAAATGTGCAATGTTTTTTGTTCATTTGTTTCTCTATTACAAATAATATTTGATGCTGGTTATAGACGAATACTTTTAAACATATTTGGAAAAGATACATCAGTCCTATTTTTAAGTGATTTAACATAAGAGCTATATTTTGTTGAAAATATTCTCTGCATTTATTTATTTTTATTTTCATTTAGGATATTTTTCCATGCTTATATGATTCATGACCTTCCCCCCTCAGCTTTTTCCTCTCCCCTCCCAAAGTCAACAAAGCAGTTCCACTGGGTTATACATTTATCATTGTCCAAAATCTTTTCCCATGTTATTCATATTTGCAATAGAGCAATTCTTTAACATCAAAACCCCTAATCACATCCCTATCACACTACATGGTTGATCATATATTTTTCTAATGAATTTGTGGTTCCATAGTTCTTTCTCATTGCACTGCTACTGGTAGAAAAATCCAACACATTTGATTGTGCCATAATGTCTCTGTGTACAATGTTCTCCTGGTTCTTCTACTTTCACTCTGCATTAATTCCTGGAGGCTGTTGAAGTTCACATGGAATTGTTCCAGTTCTTTATTCCTTTCAGCACAATAATATTCTATCACCAATATATACCACAATTTGTTCAAACATTCCCCAATTGATGGACACCCCCGCATTTTTTAAATTTTTGCCACCACAAAGAGTATAGCTATGAATATTTTTGTACAAATCTTTTTCCTTATTATCTCTTTGGGATATAAACCCAGCAGTGGTATGGCTGGATCAAAGGGCAGGTATTCATTTAAAGCATTTTGTGCATAGTTCCAAATAGCCCTCCAGAATAGTTGGACCAATTCACAACTCCATCAGCAGTGTATTAGTGTCCCAATTTTGCCACATCCCTTCCAAAATGTATTGCTTTCCTCTGCTGTCATATTGGCCAATCTGCTAGGCATGAGGTGGTACCTCAGAGTTGTTTTAATCTGTATTTCTTTAATCAGGAGGGATTGAGAACACTTTTTAATGTGCTTGTTGATAGTTTTTATTTTATCCTATGAAAACTGCCTATTCATGTCCCTCAACCATTTGTCAATTGGGGAATGGCTTGATTTTTTGTAGATTTGACTTAGTTCCTTATGTATTTGGGAAATTAAACATTTACCAGAGAGGTTTTTATAAAAATATTCTCCTAGTTTGTTGCTTTCCTTCTAATTTTGGTTGCATGGGTTTTATTTATACAAAACATTTTTAATTTGATATAATCAAATTTTGCAATGTTCTCTATCTCTTGCTTGGTTTTAAATTCCTTCCTTTCCCGGAGATCTGACAGGTATATTAATCTATGTTCACCTAATTTATTTATGATTTCACTCTTTATATTTAAGTAATTTACCCATTTCAAATTTATCTTGGTATAGGGTATAAGATGATATAAACCTAATTTTCCCCATACTGTTTCCAATTTTCTCAGCAGTTTTTGTCAACTAGTTGGTTCTTGTCTCAAAAGCTGGGGTCATTGGGTTTATCAAACACTAGCTTACTGATGTCATTTACCCGTAGTTTATTCCATTGATCCACCCTTCTGTCTCTTAGCCAGTACCATATTGTTTTGATGACCACTGCTTTATAATACATTTTAAGATCTGGTACTGCTAGGCATCCATCCTTCACATTTTTTTCATTATTTCCTTAATATTCTTGATTTTTGTTCTTTCAGTTGAACTTTGTTATAATTTTTTTAATTTAATAAAATTTTTTAATAGTTTGATAGATATAGCACTGAATAAGTACATTAATTTGGGTAGGATTGTCATTTTATTATATTAGCTCATCCTACCCAGGAGCACTTAATGTTTTTCCAATTGTTTAGATCTAGTTTTAATTGTATGAAAGTGTTTTGTAGTTGTGTTCATATAATTCCTGTGTTTGTTTTGGCAGATATATTCCCAAATATTGTATATTTCCTAGAGTGATTTTAAACAAAGTTTTTCTTTCTAACTCCTGCTGCTGAGATTTGTTCAAAACAGAGAAATGCTGATGATTTATATGGGTTTATTTCATACCCTGCAACTTTACCAAAGTTGTTAATTATTTCCACTAGCCTTTTAGTTGATTTTCTGGGGTTCTTTAAGTATACCATCATATCATCTGCAAAGAGTGATAGTTTAGTATTTTATTGCCTACTTTAATCCTTTCAATTTCGTTATCTTCTCTAATTGCTATTGCTAGCATTTCAATACAATATTGAATAAAAGAGGTGATAATGGGCATCCTTGGTTCACTCTTGATCTTATTCGGAGGGCTTCTAATTTATCCCCATTGCAGATGATGCTTGTTGATGATTTTTAAATATATGCTATTTATTATTTTTAGGGATAGCCCTTCTAGTCATATACTTTCTAATGTTTTCAATAGGAATATGTATTATATTTTTTCAAAGACTTTCTCTGCATCTGTTGAGATAATCATATGATTTCTTTTGGTTTGATTATTGATATGGTCAATTGTGTGGATAGTTTTCCTAATATTAAACCATCCTTGCTTTCTTGGTATAAATCTCATCTGATCATAGAGGATAATCCTTGTGATCACTTGCTGGAGTCTTTTTGCTAGTATTCTATTCAAGCTTTTTGCTTCTATATTCATTAAGAAGATTGGTCTGTAGTTTTCTTTCTCAGTTTTTGGTCTGTGTGGCTTTGAAATCCATACCATATTTGTGTCATAAGAGGAATTTGGTAAACCTCTTCCTTTTCTATTTTGTCAAATTATTTGTATAGTATTAGGATTGGTTGTTCTTTAAATGTTTGATAAAATTCATTTGTGAATCCATCTGGCCCAGGGGATTTTTTTCTTAGAAAGTTCCTTGATGGCTTGTCAATTTATTTTTTTCTGAGATGGGATTGTTTAAAAATTCTATTTCCTCTTTTGTTAATCTGGGCAATTTATATTTTTGTAGATATTCACCCATTTCACCTAGATTGTCATATTTATTGTTGTATAGCAAAGTAGTTCTTAATAATTGCCTTAATTTCCTCTTCATTAGAGGTGAGATTGCCCCTTTCATTTTTGATATTGTTAATTTGATTTTTTTCTTTCTTTTTGTGTTATTAGATTAACTAGTACTTTATCTTTTTTTTGTTTTTTCAAAGTACCAGCTCCTCGTCTTATTTATTAGTACAATAGTTCTTTTACTTTCATTTTGATTAATATTGCCTTTAATTTTTAGGATTTCCAATTTAGTTTTTACCTAGGAATTTTTAATTTTTTTTTTCTAATTTTTTAAGTTACAAGCCTAATTTATTGATCTCTACCCTCTCTATTTTGTTGGCATAGGCATTCAGTGATATCAATTTTTGAGTATTGCTTTGGCTGTATCCCATAGGTTTTGATATGGAGTCTCCTCATTGTCATTCTCTTTAATGAAGTTTGTAATTGTTTCTATGATTTCTTCTTTGACCTACCTGTTTTGAAGAATTAGATTGTTTCATTTCCAATTAACTTTAAATTTGCCTTTCCATGGACCCTTGTTAATTATAATTTTTACCACATTATGACCTGAAAAAGTGGCATTTATTATTTGTTTTTTGCAAAATTTCGTATTTTGTTTGAATAATGGAATCCTACTATCTTCATAGACCTCTCACTACCATTGCCTTGCCCAAATTGAGATTCTTTGATTTTACTTTTCCTGTTGTTTTCTTTATCTTTTTTAAAAAAAGATTCCTTTGCTAACCAAAAAATGAGTGGGGTTTAGGGTCTATTGGTGTTGGGGATTGATCGAAAATTTGATAGGTAAAGACAGGAAGAACAAAAAAACTCTCTCTAGGTTTTGGTTATAATAGTAACTGTTGTCTGAAATCAGCCAGTGTAACATTCAACATTTGCTTAGTCAAAGAGTTGCTATAGTTTGAATCTATATAGCTAGTGGAATCCTCTTATATGTAATAACTTTCTAGAAGTCTATATTTCTCTCCAGTTTTCATATCCAGAAATACAACTTACCTAGTTAGGCTATTTGAAGTTTCTATATAGTTTAAGCAAGTGAAGGCAGAAGGTTCCCCTATCTGCAAGCCTTTTTAAAGTCTTTACTTGATCTTACCTTTGAAGCTACAAAATATGAGATTATTACTATTCAATAAATGTTTGCTGTCATGCTAATGTTAACAATGCTATGATTTTCCCATAACTTGAGGCAAGGTGTTCCATGGATTACAGGATCCCAGCTGCATCTCCCTAAATATTGTAATGAATTTTGTGCTTCATTCTAAGAAATATCAGTTCAGCTCTTCTGTTTCTCCACTCTCCCCAATCTTAATATATAATTTTCACTGAGCAGGTTTCACAAATATATTATCTACCTTTGTTCTTTGAACTATGGTCAGTCAAGGTAAATATCTAAACTGGAATAGCTTTGGGGGCAGCTGGGTGGCTCAGTGGATTGAGAACCAGGTCTAGAGATGGGAGATCCTAGGTTCAAATCTGGCCTCAGATACTTCCTAGCTTTGTGACCCTGGGCAAGTCACTTGATCCCCATTGCATAGCCCTTACTACTCTTCTGCCTTGGAACCAATAGCTTGTATTGATTCTAAGATAGAAGGTAAGGTTTTAAAAAATAAAATAAAAGTCAATAGCTTTGTCTAAACGTAAGTGTGGGCCTGGAATATTTCTCTTCTATTCCAATTTGTCCTCCTTCCCTATTTATTAGAATGGTCTTAATTTTGAATGTTTAAATGAATCTTTCCCCTTCCCTGATTTAAGATACTTCTGTTGATTCTCCTTTATGGGTTTTATCCATTAAAACTTTCTCTTGTTTTCTCAATGGTTCTCAACCAAAGTAGGACTTACAAAAATACATTTATCCAGGATCTTCCTTTTAATATATAAGCACCAGTTTATTTGCTTGATTTTTCCAAGATATGTGAATTTTTTATATTTCTTAAGTTTCTTTTGTTTGATATATTTTCATATCAAATGCCTTGTTCCTTTCTGGTTTCTCCAGTACAAACGATCAAAATTTCTCTCTTACAGGAAATGTATCTATTTTTTCTTTGTTGTTTAAATTCTCCTTTACAGAACATTTTCTTTGACATACAAATTGGTTTCATTTGTTTCTGTCTATATCACGTCCCATCATTCTTTTCATTTATTAAGGTATTTTTCATAATTTTGTAGGATTTCTGAATACATGTAAAGGGACTACTCCTGGCTGATTGTAAAATTCATTTATCTTGGAAATCTATGATTTTTTGAGTATATATCTAAATGAGCTGAACTTGAGGTTCTTGACTATTGATGTCCTGTGTATTCTATTTTTCTATGAAATATTCTTATATGACTTATGAAGTATAACATTTAATATTTTTGTGAGACCAATCATTCTCAGATTGTCTAATTTCATTGTGACCTAAATTTTAGTCGCTTTGCATTGTGGAGATCTCAAGTACCCTATTTTTTCTTTATTTTAAAACTTGTCATGCTATTCTTTTTTATTTTCTAAATATTTGAATCTATAAAAATAAATATTTGAAAACTAGAGCCCTTTTGTTCTTCCTGTGATTTTATATAAAGTTGCAAATCTTTTTTTGTGTCTATTGCTTTAGTAAGATTTTCACTCCATTTTCTTAAACTATTGATTCTCTCATTTGCTTTTCTTGAGTTTTTCCTTGAACAATTGAATTTCTCTTCTAAATTCCATAATTTCTTCTTTTAGTTCTCATAGTGAGCATTTAATCATCTTCAAGTTGTTTTTGCAGTTTGTTTTCAAGATCCTAGATATATCCAGGTACTGTGGGAGATAGAGCTCTGGACCTGTAGACAGTACAAACCAGAGTTCAAGTGTGACCTCCAACACTTTCTGGTGTAACCATGGGCAAGTCAATTAAACTATGTCTGCCTTAGGTAGTTTATCTACAAAATGGATATAATAATAGTACCTACCTCCTAAGGTTGAAGACAAAATAAGATTATACTTGTAAAGCACCTAGCAAATCTTAAAATACTATATAAATTGCAACTAGTATTATTGTTGTAGTATTATCCCTTTATTTTAGGGGTTTTATCTAAATTCTCTTAGCACTAAATTTATATTAATTTTGCTTTTAGGTTGTTTACTTTTTTAAAAAATATTTGTTATTTTTTTCTTTGTAGTTTTCTTCATGGTGAATTATTTCATTTTCTAACTTTTATTTATTTTTTATTTTAGGATCTTTCACTTTATTTGGCTCATTTATTGCTGTTTTTAAATAATAAAAGTGGTTTGAGATTGAACTCTCACTTAGCCATCTTGCTGATAATTTAACAATAATTTTAAAACAAATTAGAAAATAAACTCTATCTCTAAAATCCTAAAGAAAACAAAGCTTCCATAAGGAATTATTTTCATTGGTTGTTGCTAGACTTTATTAGGAGTTTCAAGTAAAGAGAGCTTGGTTGATACATTAACAAATCAAACACAAATACATTTTTGTGCACCTAGTATTTAACCAACACTGTGCTGGAAAGCAACTTAAGATTGGAAACTGGCAATGTGGAGTAAGACAAAGAAGAGAAGTATCTCCAGAGTCGTGATTGGAATATCCTTGAAAATAGTTACCCTAGATGTAGACTCTAAACGATCACCCTAGTGCAAATATCAATAATATGGAAATAGGTCTTGATCAATGACACATGTAAAACCCAGTGGAATTACTCATTGGGTATGGGAGTGGGGTGGCAGGAGGGGAGGGAGAGAACATGAATCATGTAACCATGGAAAAATTTTCTTAATTAATCAATAGAAAAAAAAGGAAAAAAGAAAATAGTTACCCTAGAATATGGGCTGTTAGGAAATAGTCAGGAATAGACTAATGATGTAGATAAAATGGGAAGGGTTGAATAATCAATGGAAGAGTAGTCAGTATTCTTATCATATTAATATAGTGTGTTCTTTTCTCATTTTATGAAGGGAATAAGCATGTATTAAGTTCTATGTGTGAGACTCTGTAGTATTGACTATACTTTATAAGGAGTATTTCCTTTTTTTAACCCTTACATTTCATCTCAGAATCAATATTGTGTATTGGTTCTATGGACGAAGAGGGGTAAGTGGTAGGTAATGAGGCTGTATTGAGGTGTAACCTTGGCCAAGGTTACACAAGTAGGAAGTGTCTGAAACCACATTTGAACCTATAACTTCCCATTCCAAGGCTTGGCTCTCTATCCACTCGGCCACCTAACTGTCCACAACAATGTTTCCCTAATAAGCTCTGAGAGCCAGACACTGAGCAGGACACTGAGAGTAGGATAGTCACAAGTTCAACTTTTATAAAGGTCTACTGGGAAGACCTTTACACCAAGGACTATGCCAGTATGGTGAGGTCCTTCCCTAAACCTGGCCCCAGTCATCAGTGATGCAGTGAAGGGAATAACAGGGGCCATTTATTATAGGTAGTGAAAGCAAAATCATCAGTGATGAATAAGAGGTTGAGTGTTCTCCAACAGTTCCAAAGATCTAGAGATCTGGAGAATGTTGAATTTAATGATTAAATATGTCCAAAAATAGAATTGGATCTCTCCAAAGGTAGTGAGTTACTTTTTGCCAGAGAACTCCAAGCAGAGGCTCGCTAAGTCTTGAAGTAGAGGTGATTCATAATCAGAAAGATTTTGGACTAGATCCCCTAGGAGATTCCTGCTAGCTCTGATAATCTGTGACCCTGTGAACACAGAACATAGAATAGACCTTCTAGAACCACCCTGTATAATCAGTCTTTCCATTTTATTGAAAAGGGAATTGAGGGACAGAGACAAGAAAATGGCAGACTCAAGATATAAAGGCAGGGCTTCGGAATCTCCAGGGCTTTTGTCACAAGGTGCTGTCTTTCTTTCCCTTATTACTAAATCCTCTGTTTTCTTTTTCCTAGGACTATTCCCATTCTTTCATCCTTGTGATTCTTTTGTTGCTTAGGCCCTTTCTGTTTGTTTTTTAAGCTCTTTTCTCACAATAACCCTGGAACCAGCTCCCAAAGAGTTAAGAAATCTCATCTGTAAATCTGGGCTTAGATTAGAAACCTGATGGCGATTCTCAGAACAGAAAGAGAATTTGGGACATGAACTAAGCAGAGAACAAGACCCAAAAAAGCTAAGGACATATCCAAACCTGATACTGCAGACCAAGACAATAGGCTTAAGGATCAATAGAAAGCATTTAAAGGAACTCTGACTAGGTAGAGAGCCTGGGGGATGCTTATATCCTGTAAAAGGAAAGTAAAATGGATCAATATTTGACTGAAACTGTTATTAAATGACTGAGATTTACTACCTGTTATCAACATTCCCCTTTCTTGTCTCCTGGGCCAAAGGATATTTGCCCAGATTTGCCTGTGTTTCCATGTTTCTTTTCCATCTATTCTCTAGATCTTATTATAGGAGTCCAATGTATATTATCAAAAAAATGTATCACAAGATGTCATAACATGTCACAACTAGGAGGGACTTTTAGAAGAGAACTGAGAAAGTCAGAAATAGATGGTACCTTAGAACATAGAAGACAGAAACTTAGAGCATAGATTGTTAGAATTAGAAAGGACCTTAGACATGGACTATCAGAACTGGAACAGATGAGTAGTTAGTATAACAGAATACTAAAATCCCTTAAACATAGAATAGAGAATATCAAAGGTGCAGATTGTCTTAGAACAGCAAGGCAGAGGGAGGAAAAAGCCTTAATTTGGAATCAGAGGTCTTAGGTTCAAATCATGGCTTTTACTATTATTAATATTTTATCTAATATTACTAATTAATATAATACTTTATAATAATATAAATATAATAATGCTAATTAATAATAATAATATAATATTAATGCTACAAATTACTCTTACCTTTGTGAGCTTTAGCGTTTGGACAATCAAATGAAAACACATTTTATGTACCAAGTACAATCCTAAGTGCTAGAGACACAAAAATAAAAGAAATAGGGTCTGCTTTCAAAGAGCTCACCCTTTAATAGAGAGTTATAGCCTGTAGAAGTGAATGGTGGTGAGGAAAGTCTGCTTTGGTTTGGAACGTCAGAGATAATGAGTGGAGCCATTAAGAAGATGGCTGACTTGATTTTTCTACAAGCAATGGTAGTATGGATTGATTGCTTCCAAAGCAAGAAGTGAAGAATGGAGAGAAGGCAGGGCATACTCATGTGGAGGCAAAGAAGGGAGATGACTAGGATTAAGCATGGTTGAGAATCTGGGTGCATTACATAGAGTGAGCTCTCATCAGCTGGGACAGCTTAGTCCCAGACCTGGAGTTCTGAAGCTCAATGGCTTAAGCAGCTCCAAGACGTGGCCTCTAGAAATTCAACTCAAAGGCTTCAGCAGCAGGTCGGCATGTTTTGAAGAAGGCTAGAGTAAAGTATGGTCAAGGCTTGAGAGCCA
Source organism: Gracilinanus agilis (assembly GCF_016433145.1). Classification (NCBI taxonomy): domain Eukaryota; kingdom Metazoa; phylum Chordata; class Mammalia; order Didelphimorphia; family Didelphidae; genus Gracilinanus; species Gracilinanus agilis. The sequence goes on from NC_058131.1 coordinate 80,653,278, forward strand.
ACTTAATATAGATAAAATCTCCTTGGCCACAATTTCCTTATTTATAAAATGAGGGGGCTTAAACTAGACTATCTTTCAGTGAATTTGAACCCTAAAGCCAAGAGAGAAAGAGAGAAAGACAGACAGACAGACAGAGAGGGGGAGAGAGACTTGAGTTTCACCACCACAACTACAATTGAAAAAATTCTAGATCTATATAAAAAGTATAAAAAGTAAAAATTGCTGGCTTTTTTCCCCTTTCTAAGAGGTCACAACCTTTTTTTTAAATTTCTTTAAGAGTGGGAAAAATTACTACTTTTTCTTGAAAAAGCTCTCAGAAGGGATTTGGATGCTGGAATTTTATTTGCTGATAGTTTAGTGGTCTTCGATGTTTGTAACTTTTCAAGGAATAATAAAGTTTTACCTGTTCAATCTTTTGATGACGGGATGTTTACTTTGGTTTCACTATGCTGCACCTATTAAATTCTCTATATCCAGGATTCAGTGAAATCTAGACTTGGGGGAAAACCTGAGTAGTTGTTGTGACTAAAGCTCAAATACAAGATATCCAAGAGGCAGTTAGTTATATGAGACAAGTTCAAAAGAAGGATTAGAGCTACATTTGTTGATTTGGGAATCATCTGCCTAAAGATTATAATTGAATCAATGGGAGATGATGAGATAATAAAGGAAAATAATATAAATGCAGAATAAGAGGGCTCAGGGCAGCACATAGGGGGCAGATACTATGATTAGGGAGTATTGCCTGGATGAAGAACTGGTAAATGACTTAAAAGATCCAGACATTGAGACCGGTAAGAGGCAACCAGACAAACAGAAGGAGATCCAAGTGAGAGCAATGTCATCAAAACTTAAAGAAGAAATATGTGAAGAAGAGATCACTAGCATCAAAGAATGCAGAGAAGTCAAGAAGGATGAGGCTTGAGAAAAGGTCACAAGATTTCACAGTTAAGAGATCACTGGTAATGTTGGAGAGAACAGTTTCACTCCAGTGATGAAGTCAGAAAACAGATTGCAGAAGGTTTAAAACTGAGTGAGAAGAGAGGAAATTGGCACCCAGTGTAGACAATATTCTTTGAGAAATAATGTTCCTTTTCTCTGCACCACTGCTGTATCCAGGTCAACACAAACCCCTATCAAATTCAGTCAAATAGCAGCTGATTTTTAGGCCACAGGTCAATCATAACGAAGTGATTGAATTTAGCAGCTTGTACTCAAGAGTAATTGCTTTTTGGAATTCAAATTTTCCTTCCCAAGATCTGGTCCCTACATGTGGACACATGTGGAAGAGTGCTGTGTGATTTGTCTGAAATGGTGTTCCTTCAAATCCAATGAAATTAACTGCATGATTTAAAAAAGATGGAGAGTTAGAAGCAAAATATTCTCTGGTCTTCAAATAGAACATAACATCTATTTGTCAGGGGGCATTAGGTCAACATCTTCACATCCCTAGATTTTTCATCCAGAGATGGAACTTTCTGCACAAGAAAGAGGAATGCGATGCTTAGGAAAGAAGGAAGTGAAATAAGGGAATAATAGGGAGAAAAGTAGAGCATATAGTTATGTCTGATATGATGATAGGAATATAGATAATCCAACTAGAATGAATCTCCAGTCATCTAATTCCACCAGTAGCTGAAAAGAAATACCCTTGAAAACATACCCCCAAAAAGAGAAGCAGGGCTGTGGACTTAAGTCTGAAAGAGACATCAGAGATAAATATTCCAACTACCAAATTTTACAAAGGATAGAAACTGAGGCCCAGAGAAAGTGATTTGTTCAAGCTTGCACAAGCTATGTGAGAGCCAGTGTTTGAATCCAGATACTCTAACTCCAACTACATCTCTCTTATTTTCTTTCTACTGCATCATGTTGTCTCATCAAGCTCTACTTGAAAATCTCTAGTGATGGAAAGCTTATTATCTCCAAAGGTAGCTGACGCAACTTTAGGACATCTCCAATTGTTAGGACATTTTCTCTTACTCTGAGTCAAAATCTGCTACAACTTCCAATCATTATTTAAAGTTCTCCCTTCTGTTCCAAAACAGAATTAAGTCCAATCCATCTTCCACGTAATTGCCTTTGAGATAATCGAAGACCACCATCATGACCCCTAAGTGCTCTGTTGTCTCTTTTCACAAAACTACAGAGGCATTCATTCTAACATATAAATGAAATAGATTTTGTTATATGATCTTCCTGAAAAGTGGCCATCCAACCTCTTCTTAGGGCTTTCACAGATGGGGACCTCATAGATTCAAGCAAATCTGATCTACTCTGACAGGTACTTCAGCACCCTGACTACTTCTTTTCTGCCCATACTCAAATCATAGCTCCATCATGAGTAGCAGAAGGTTAAATGATAGATAGAGATGAGAGATAAGGGCTCTCTCCATTCCAGGGTATGTTTCTAGGTTAGTCTTCCCCTGAATGGTGTGGTGATGGGAAAGCTAGGTGGTTCAGGCTTAGGAAGACCCAAGTTCAAATGCTATCACAGATACTAGCCTTGGGAACCTGGCCAAGTCATTTAATCTATGTCTGCCTCAGGCTTTTCATATCTAAAGGAATAGGTTCTATCTCCCAGGGTCATTTGGAGCATGAAATGAATGCCCTTGAAAGGCTTTCAAAAGAGATGAGAAATTATGGAATCACTGCTGTGAAGAATGGGATATTAAATCCATTAGGGAGGAGTAGAATGATTACTTTGCTGTTTGTAGATTGGATTAAAAAAATATGTAGTGGACCCATTCAGCATGATTTTGGGATTTTCTTCAGTGCTGTTCAATAGCATGTGAATAGGAGTGAAAGACAAATGGTGAGAGCAGCCCAAGGTTAGCAAGGTATGATCAGTGATGGGAAAGGGGGGCAGGTGATTCAGTGTAGAGGACAGTGTAGAGTTGAAGCAGTTTAATAAAGGGTTCAACACAAGGAAAGTAGCAGAATATAACCAGTGCAAAGGTGATGGCCTGAGAAAGAACTGAAAGGTGTAGCATTTGAAGTTACCCGAAGAAGCAAAAAAGGGTAAAGGGTTGTAAGACATAGAGAAAGATGCAGTGATAAAATATTTTAATAAGATAAAGGAATTCCAGATATTATGACTATGGAAGAAAAACACTTGTAGGTGATGACAAGATCAGGTATATGCCCATCTTTGTGTGTAACTAAGGTGGATTGGAGGAGTAACTTAAGGCAACTAAGTACATTGAGGAATGGGAAACTTATGGTATTGAGTAAGTATCCATGTGTTGAGGATAAAGGAAAAAGTCAAGATATCAGAGTGATAGGAAACAGGATGGTGAGCAGATGTCTTCAAACTCTTCCAGAGAGGCCTAGAAAATGTACCAGACTCAATCCTGTTGGGGAAATGCAGAAAAAAATCATAGTGACTCCTTTGTCTAGCCTAGCATGACACATAAAAGGTTGGTCTGAGGATATGGAAGAGGAGGTTCACCAGGAGCACTCCAGGACTTAGGGAGGGGTAGTGCACCAAGGCAAGAGAAGGTTCCAGTCCTAGACAAGGCCACCTCCAGATCCATGGGGCATTGTAATGGGAACTATATGTGACCTGGCAGCTTTGTCGTCCTACATTCAGTTTCTGGTCACAAATCTAGGGCACAAGGAGAAAGGGATCTACTCATAGTAGAGGCATCCAGGGTTGGCAGCCTTGGGCAGTGTACTGAGAAAGAGGAAGTTCAGAAGTCAAAAGCAGCATCAGTGAAATGACTTAGACCCTAGACTCAGAACAGGGCCAAACTTCTAGCACTAAGCCCAGCTTGTAGAGGAATAACCAACTCAGATATCCCAGACCAAAGAAGAGCCTACAATTCTGCCGCTCTGAGCCAAGGTGGCCTTCCAGCTGACTTATAGGGATAGAGTTTAGCAGCAGGAAACAGAGACCCAAACCTAGGTGAAGAGCTTGCAGAATTCAGAACAAGGGTGCCAGCTATCAGACTTTGGCTTGGATCAGACCACTTTGAGAGCACTGAGAGCTTAGAGTTCCCAGTCTGTCCCTAAGATCCTGGAAAAACACAATACTCAGTACTCCAAGAAAGCGGCAACAAGATCAGCCCAGATCTTCCCTCCAGAAGTGTGGCAACATCAAGTCCTAACATCAAGTCCCAAGTCAGAAGTAGAGTAGAAGAATGGATAAAACAAAAATGATAACAACAACAATAACAACAATAACAATAACAACAATAACAACAACAACAAACCCAACCATCACAGTGAGCTGTTATGGTAGCAGAAATATCCAAGACAAGCAAAGAAGAAGAGGATGACTTCAAAATATCAACAAATAATGCTTACTGAGAAAAAAAAACACAATTGGGTATAACCTTATCTAAAATTACTGGAAGAGATGAAGCAAGAGATTATTTTTTTACAAATGAAATGAGAGTTAGAGAAAAGAATTGGAAAAGAAATGAAAACTATGGAAGAAATAATTAGAAAGGAAAATAATAGCTTGGAATAAGAGCTACACAGGCTTGTCTAAGTCACCCCTCCCTCCAATTTTTTTTTGAAAATTAGAATGGACCAAATAGAAATCATCTCAGATGACTCCACAAGAGAACAGGAAATATTAAAATAAAGTCCAAAGACTAAAAATATAAGAGTTGAATTGTAAAAAGAGTTGAACTAGAAGTCAGATTGAAAAAAAATGTAAAAATCATTGGGCTATCTGAATGCCTTAACCAGGTATTTTGGAACCAAAGGGCAAAGATAAAACAGAAAGAATCCACTGATCACCTCTAGAAAGAAGCCCTCAAATGCAAATTGCCAGGAGTATCCTACCCCAAATCCAGATCTTCCAGGTCAAAGATAAAATACTCAAGGAGCCAAAAGAAATGATTCAAGTCTGAGGAATCATCATCAGAATCACACATGATTTAGCAGCCACCACTATGAAGGAATGAAGAATCTGGAAAGTGATATTCCAGAAGGTAAAAATAAAATATGGACTTAGAGCCAAGAATAACCTACCCTACACAACTAAGTATAATGCCACAGAGTAAAAAAATGAATCTTTAATAAAACAGAGACCTTCCAACCATTCCAGATAAAAATATTAGAGCTGTGGGGAAATTTTGAAGTGCAAATACAGGAATTAAGAGCAACATAAAGCAGTAATAAAAATTAACAAAAATAAACTCCTCACATTCTAAAAACAAGGAGAGATGATACATGTGTCCTCTCCGTAACACACCATCATCAGAGATTATAGAGGGAGTCTAATTAGACAAAGCCTGGGAGTACTTCTGCTATATTTTGAAGTTCTTAAGAAAAGAATGGAAAGAGAGAAGGAAGAGGTATATACCTGGTGGAGGGGGTAAGAAGGTAAAGGAAAGTTAGGAGAAATTATATAACATAATCAGGATGTGCATATATATATACACACACACACACACACACATATATATATATATATATATATATATATATACACACAGATAAAAAGGAGGAATGGCAAAAGCAACTGATATTTTTAAATTCACTGATATTTGAACTGTTCAAAAGAAGGTAGAATACACACATAAACAAACATAAATCCAGTTGAGTATTCCAATATTTTTAACTCAGAGAAATAAGATGAAAAAATAGAAGGGGGAGGAGGAGTTAGGAGGAGGGCAGATTAAGGGAAGGATTAGTCCTAGGCAAAACAAACTAAGAAAATACAAAAAAGTATTTATATCTCTTTTTGAAGTGGCAAAGAATGGGAATCTTAGGAGTGACCTTAAATTGGGGAATATTTGGATATGTCATGTAAATGTGATGGAATATTATTATGCTAAACTCATATCCGTAAAATGATCGCTAGGATTAGAGAGGAATAATGAGGAAATAAATCACCTTCCTCCTGAAAGAGAGGTCAAGGACTTTTGACATGACTAATGTAGAAATCAGGACCTGCATTTCATGACAAATTTGGATAGTGTGTTCATGAGTGATGGTGATGTTAGAAAAATCTGGAAATAGTAATGAGGAACAAAGACTATTTCAACTTTTCCACCTTAATCAGTAAATCAGGAAGAATAACAGTAAATATGTGAACAGTACTGCGAAGGGTGCCCGTGGATGCAGTGTCATTAGGAGAGAGCAAGGTATCAGAAAATGCCAGAATATGGAAAGAAAGAGAAAGGAAGAGGGTTAAGATGATAATTTATTAGTTATGGTACAGACATTTCAGCAGGCACAGTGAAAAAGTTGAACAACATTAGAGTAGAACACAGTGAATGGGGGTGGTAAGGCTAAGGTTAATGGGTGTAAAGGAAAGGAGAGTTGGAAATTGTGCTGCATATTATTATTTTTAAGAGGATTTAAATATTTTATTTTTTTTAGAAAAATTTTCCATGGTTACATGATTCATGTTCTTACTATTCCCTTCACTCCCTTTACCCCCTTCCCCCATACCCAATGCACATTTCCACTTGTTTTAACATGTGTCATCAATTAAGACTTATTTACATATTATCAATAGTTGCACTGGTGTGGTCCTTTCGGGTCTACATCCCCAATCATGTCTGCATCAACCCATTTGTTCAAGCGGTTGTTTTTCTTCTGTGTTTCCACTCCTGTAGTTCTTTCTCTGAATGTGGGTAATGTTCTTTTCCATAAATCCCTCAGAATTGTCCTGGGTCATTGCATTGCTGCTACTACAGAAGTCCATTACATTCGATTTTACCACAGTATATCAGTCTCTGTGTACAATGTTCTTCTGGCTCTGCTCCTTTCACTCTGCATCAATTCCTGCAGGTCATTACAGTTCACATGAAATTCCTCCAGTTTATTATTCCTTTGAAGACAATAGTATTCCATCACCAACAGATACCACAATTTGTTCAGCCATTCCCTAATTGAAGGGCATACCCTCGTTTTCCAGTTTTTTGCCACCACAAAAAGCGCAGATATAAATACTTTTGTACAAGTCTTTTTTATCTATGATCTCTTTGGGGGTACAAACCCAGCAATGCTATGGCTGGCTCAAAGGGCAGGCAGTCTTTTAGAGCTCATTGGGCATAGTTCCAAATTGCCATCCAGAATAGTTGCATCAGTTCACAACTCCAACAGCAATGCACTAATGTCCCAATTTTGCCTCCAGCATTCATTACTCTCCCCTTCTTTCATTTTAGCCAATCTGCTAGGTGTGAGGTGATACCTCAGAGTTGTTTTGATTTGCATTTCTCTAATTATTAGAGATTTAGAACACTTTCTCATGTGCTTATTGATAGTTTTGATTTCTTTATCTGAAAATTGCCTATTCATATCCCTTGCCCATTTATCAATTGGCTTGATTTTTTTATATGATTGATTTAGATCCTTGTATATTTGAGTAATTAGACCTCTGTCAGAGTTTTTTGTTATAAAATTTTTTCCCAGTTTGTTGTTTCCCTTCTGATTTTAGTTGCATTGTTTTTGTTTGTACAAAACTTTTTAATTTAATATAATCAAAATCATTTATTTTACATTTTGTAATTTTTTCTAACCCTTGCCTGGTTTTAAAATCTTTCCTTACCCAGAGATCTGACAAATATACTATTCTGTGTTCACTTAATTTATTTGTAGTTTCCCTCTTTATATTCAGGTCATTCACCCATTCTGAATTTACCTTGGCGTAGGGTGTGAGATGTTGATCTAAACCTAATCTCTCCCATGTTGTTTTCCAATTTTCCCAACAGTTTTTCTCAAATAGTGGATTTTTGTCTCAAAAATTGGGATTTTTGTGTTTATCATACACTGTCTTGTTGACATCACTTACCCCAAGTCTGTTCCACTAATCATCCCTTTTTTCTCTTAGCCAGTACCATATCATTTTGATGACCGCTGCTTTATAGTATAGTTTAATATGTGGTACTGCTAGGCCACCTTCCTTCACTTTTTTTTCATTATTTCCCTTGATATTCTTGATCTTTTGTTCTTCCAAATGAATTTTGTTATAGTTTTGTCTAATTCAGTAAGAAAAGTTTTTTGGTAGTTTGATAGGAATTGCACTAAATAGGTAAATTAATTTGGGCAAAATGGTCATTTTTATTATGTAAGCTCATTCTACCCATGAGCAATCAGTTTTTCCAATTGTTTAGATCTGGTTTTCATTGTTTGGAAAATTTTTGTAGTTGTGTTCATATAATTTCTGTGTTTGTTTTGGTAGATAGATTCCTAAGTATTTTATATTGTCTAGGGTGATTTTAAATGGTGTTTCTCTTTCTACTTCTTGCTGCTATGATGGGTTGGAAATATATAGAAATGCTGATGATTTATGTGTATTTATTTTGTATCCTGCAACTTTGCTAAAGTTGTTGATTATTTCTACTAGATTTTTAGCTGATTCTCTAGAATTTTTTAAGTAGACCATCATATCATCTGCAAAGAGTGATAGCTTAGTCTCCTCATTGCCTATTTTAATACCTTCAATTTCTTTTTCTTCTCTAATTGCTACTGCTAGTGTTTCTAGTACAATGTTAAATAATAGAGGTAATAATGGGCATCCTTGTTTCACACCTGATCTTATTGGGAAGGCTTCTAATATATGCCCATTATATATAATGCTTGTTGATGGTTTTAGATATATGCTGTTTATTATTTTTAGGAAAGATCCTTCTATTCTTATACTTTCTAGTGTTTTCAATAGGAATGGATGTTGTATTTTGTCAAAGGCTTTTTCAGCATCATTGAGATAATCATGTGTTTTTTGTTGGTTTGCTTGTTGATATAGTGAATTATGTGAATGGTTTTCCTTATGTTGAACCATCCTTGCATTCCTGGTATATATCCCACCTGATCATAATGATTAACCCTCATAATCACTTGCTGGAGTCTTTTTGCTAGTTGTGTTGCATATTAAAGAATGGTCAGAATATCAGTGGTAAAAGAAAAATTTGTTAATGATGGAAAGGCTGAAGAGAGTCTTCATTATAGGCTAAAGAAGACTCTGGACCCAAAATGGAAGTCATAAGTACCCAGGTTTAAATTCTATCTTATAAATGAGCTATATGACCCTGCATAAGTTATTAAACATCTCTGAATTCAATTTCCCATCTCTAAACTGAGGGACAATGGAATCGATGACCCTTATGGAATCTATGACCCTTTTAACTCTAAATCTCATCCACAATTGTAAGAAATCCCTTCTCAGTACCCCCTTTACCACAAATCAGAAGTGCCTAATGTATAACAATTCCAGAAGTCATTCTAGCCTTTTACTACCATTCCCCTCTCCAACACCCACTCAAGGAAGACCACAGCATTTTTCTCTTCTTCTCTTCTCTTCTCTTCTCTTCTCTTCTCTTCTCTTCTCTTCTCTTCTCTTCTCTTCTCTTCTCATTCATTCTTTCTTAGCTTTTATTTCTCTGGCTTTCTCTGTCACTTAATCTAGGTATTTGTCCATTTTCCCCCCAATGGTGTCTGTATCCCTCCTTTCATTATTCCCTAGAGTAGAGTTCTGAATTTTTCTCTGTGTTTTTGTTTCCCTAATCAAGTCTTTCTTCTCTGGGTAATGTGTGTGCGAGAATGCATGTGTGCATACTCCTGTATTCAACTCTCTTCCAAGGCTAAATGCTTCACCTCTTAGACATTGTAACAAACTCTTGACACCATTTGTGTGTGGTCTGTGATGTAGCTTGATGGGATATTTCCAGTTGTTCAGGCTAAATATAAATTTGGCAGGCCAAATCATTTTCTCAAACTAGTTTCAAAGCTGGGCCAACTGTGAAGATTGAGTTGTTTTTTTAACAACCAAGGAATTAATTTTTATAATTTTTCTTGCATCCTCCCAACTCCTTCTTTAGTATTAGCTTACTTTATTTCCTTTATTTTTTTATCTATTGACTTGAATCACACTTCTTTCAAAATCACTAAAGGCATCATGCTGGATCATAATATTGAAATAAAAGTTTCTCCAGGTGTTCACAATTTACAAAGTATTTTATTAATCACAACTCTATGATGGTAATTATGCAAACACTATTATCCCCATTTTCTGGATGAGCAAATTGAAGTTCATAGAGGTTCATAGAGTTTGCCCAGTATTGACTCCAAGACGGAAGGGAAGGTTTAAAAAAACCCAATACTGAGTATCAGTCCTAAGGCAGAAGAGAATGGTCATGGCTAGGCAATGGGGGTTAATTGACTTACCAGGTCACACAGCTAGGAAGTGTCTGAGACCATATTTGAACTCATGACCCTCATCTTCAGGCTTGGCTCTCTATCCTGAGCTGCCTAGCCACCTAGCCCAAGAGAGTCAATAGCTAAATTTTTGGTTGTGAGCATTTATACATTGAAAATTGGCAAATTCTACAAGTCAGGACTTGATTTATTATTTTATTGATTATCTAGACTTATGAAAATGACAGAGAAAATATTTATAATGCAGATTAAACTTAAATGTGTGTCACAGGGAGAGAAATCTTTAAACTTTTACCAGCATATCCCTGGTGCAATGGGTAGAAGTTGAAGAGAGGCAGATTTAGACTCCCTAAAAAAAGAGCTATCCAACAATACAATAAGATGTTTTGGTAGGTATAGAGATCTCCATCACTAGAAGTCTTCAGCTGGAGGCTGCATGATTATTTGTTTAAAATATTGTTGAGGATATGCCTACTTACGTAGAAGTCAGAGTAATTCTCCCTGAAGTCCCTTTGTCCTTTGAGACTATGGTTTTTGTTACCTCTCATGACTAAAGTATTCCCATTACCCAGAAAAGACAATAATAATTCAATCTGACACTCATTTCATTGCCAAGGGTTTATAAATCAAAACTCCTTTCTTCCCAGATGGCTTCCATGAAAATCCAGATCAAATCACTACCCTTCTCGGAGTGCCTTTCCTCATCTGAACAATGAGGGACCCTGGACTAGATTCAATCCAATTTCTTCAATAAGCATTTATTAAGCATCTATTGTGTTTTAGGCACTGTTCTGGGAACTACGGATGAAAAGACAAGTCAAATCAACAAGCATTTATTGTTTATTATGTGTCATGTGCTCTGACTATCAATATAAGCTGAGCCACTGCCCAGAAGGAGCTAGTATTCTCATAGGAAAAGAATATATGTAAGGAAGCTGAAAAGGGGGTGGGGAAATGATGAAGAAAATCTAGAGGATCTATAGTACAGGGGAGCTCAGAGAAGAAACATGATCATGGCTAGCCGAGTCACTTTCCTAAAATGGAAGTTCTGGAAGGAACCCGCCAAAGGAAGGGGCTGTAGTGGTGGAATGTAGAGTGAATTTCTAGGGTGAGAAAGCTTCTGTGAATTGGTATACAAAGTCCATAGAGTCAGTAGGGGACCCTGCAAAGGAATGAAGGTAAAAATGAAAGAATTCTGCCCTCAAGGAGCATCCATTCTAGTTGAGGTGAGTAGGGGTTCTCCAAGACCAAAACAAAATAAATATCAAGCTAATGCAAATTAGATGATTTCTAGGCCTTCTAGCCCGAAATGTTGTGATCTCACCTTGTAGATTAACTTAAGCTTCACAAGAACCTTTGAAGGACTATCAGATGTGGGAATTTAGTCATTAGAATGCTAGGATGGTACTGAAAAGTCTAATACTTGGTGGTCTGCCTTATTTAAACAGAAAAATTTTATAATTGGATTTAGAGCTCAAAGGGACTTATTAATAATCTGATGCTTCATTTTTATATATGAGGAAAGAGGGACCCAGAGAAGGGAAAGACTTGCCTAAAGGTCATACAGGTATGCAAGGTCAGCAAGTGAGTCAACACATATTTATCAAATGTTCACTATTTATTTCCTGTGCTAAAGAAAGGCAAAAGTGAGTAAGCAAATGAAAAATGAATGGATGAATGCAGTTGAAAGTAATAACAGTAGCAATTATATAACTCCTTAAAGTTAACAAAGGAATTCACATATTATTTTCTTTGATCCTCACAACAACCCTGTGAGAAGTAGGTACTTATATTACTGCAGATGAGGAAACTGAGTCTTAGTTAAATGGTTTACTCAAGGTGATACAGCTCTAGCATGTATATCTGGCAGGATCTGAAATCAAGTCTTCCTGTCTCCAGTGCTCTATCCACTGTGACTGAAGAGGGAAGGCTTAAGGTAACAAAATTGGGTTTTAAGCTAGATGCTATGAATTTAGAAATGTATAATGCCTGGGACTAGGAAAATTATAGAGTTTAGTACAATGCTTGGCACATAGAGTAGCCACATAAATGCTATTTTCTTTTCCTTTTCCTTTCTTCTTTGCAATCTGTTCTGGGAAGAAGACATTTGGAATACTGTGTTTAGTACCCAGGCTCACATTTAAGGTAGCCTGTTGATGATCTGGAGAGTATCAAAGTGAGGTGTCAAAAGAACTCAGGCTGGCAAAAGGCTTCCAGTCCATTCCATATAAGGACCCGACCAAATGAAGGAAATGGGGATCCTTAGAATGGAGAAAAAAGAATAAATGTTTTAGGAGGAGTTATGAAGAAGACAGTTTTGTTTAGGTATTTGAAAGACCATGAAATAGAAAAGGGGTTAGTCCTTTTTTTTTTCTTGGATCTGGAAGGTAGAAATGGGAATAATGGGTGAAAAATTTATGACCTGACATAAGGAAAAACTTTCCTGAGAAACATTGCCAATTAATAGTTGGGCATTTGAAACTGAATGTCCTTTTAAATATCTAAAGCTCAACATGCCCAAAACAGAACTTGTCCTTTTTCTCTGAACATACTCTTTAGAATTTCCATCTATTTATTGAGAGCATCAGTCTTCCAGGTTCACAATCTCAGTGCCATCTTCCATTCTTTTCTCTTATTCTTCCTATGTATAGTCAGTTACAAAAAACTTATAGCTTTTATCTCCACAGCCACTCTCACCCATCATCCACTTGTCCTCTATCTACTCCCACAGTTACCATCCTAGCTCAGTCCCTTAACACCTTTCGATTGGATTATTTCAACAGCCTTCCAGATGGTCAACCTACTTCAAGACTTTGTCACAGTAACTGACATTTATATAGCACTTTTGTTAAGTTTTATTAAGCACCTAGGAAACAGATGGCCCACCCATGATATTAATATTTAAATAATAATTGTTTAATATTTTTTAACAAAGATATTGTAGTAGAATGGAAAGAATTCTGGACTAGGAGTGAGGAACCCTCTGTCCAAGATCTTGATCTACTATCAACTTACTGTGACCTTGAGCAAGTTATATACTTTCTCTTGACCTGTTTTCTCTACAGTAAAATGAGAGGGTATTGAAGCATATACTTCCCAAGATCTTTTCCATGCCTGAATCCTAGGATCCTTTATTTTCTGGTTTAATTTTGGTCTGGTCGCTGATTTACATTAAAATGACTACAGTAGGACTTTGCCTAATCCAACCAACATGTTCTAAGACATCTCACATGAATAAAAAATTGCACATAATAACAAGCTCCATGTTTCAACAAGTATTTCCTACATGAATATAGCTATGCAACTCTATGACCTTCCTTAGGTTTATCAGAGCCACCAGTATCACCACTTTTACACCACTGGAGCCACTAACAATAGCCAAACAGCACCATTGAAACAAATTTTACAGGATCTGCCAGGAGTGAGAACCCCAGACAAAGCCCAATGTGGAAACCAATGTCTGGTGCAAAACAATGCAATGATTCACACCAACATCTCTCAGAATGAAAAGGAACAATTGAGTGCACTTCTGTGAGACTCCGTGATGCCTGGAAAATGGCTTTGGTTTAGCGCTGAATTAAAAGAAATATATTTTACATGATTTTCTGCCTTTGTGTTTTTCAACTGCCCTAAACTTATGTGTGTTGAGTTCACATAAAATGAGATCCCACCGTATTTAGTTGCTTTTAACAGGCCTTGCAGGTACAAATTTCTTCTTGAACCTCTTTTCTTCAAAAATTTGAGCCTGTATTTTTAATACTACCGTGTGATTGTTGAATCAGTTAAACAACCATCATTTTTTTTTATGTACAAATTCTATGTCAGGCACTTATACCGGGTGTTGTGCATACAAGAACCAACCACAAACAATAATCCTTTCTCTTAAGGTGATCATGTCTCATTGAGGACACATACATATAAAACATGTATTAAAATTATGAAAATATATGCAAAAGAAATGCAAGGTAATTGGAGGACGAGGTCACTGGTAACTAAGGGGAAAAAGAAAATATTGTGTTGAAAATGGTATTAGAATTTAGTTTTAAAGGAAACTAGGAATCTTGTAAGGGAGAATTGAAGAGACAATACATTCCCAACATAGGGGATTACCACCAGTGTAAAGGCATAGATTGGCTAAAGCATAGAATGTACGACAGAGAGTAAAGTCTAATATGCTTGGAAAGGCAATCTGGGGTCAGTTTATGAATGGCTTTCAATGCCAAACAGAACTTTGTATTTGGTCTTAGAGGCAACAAGGGAGGCACTAGAGTTTATTGAACAGGGGAGTGACAGGATCAGACCTGGATTTTAAGACTTTGCCAGCTTTGGGGAAGATGAATTGAAGAGAGGAGAAATGGAGGCAAAGAGACCAGTAAAGAGGTTATTGCACTAGTTTAGGCAATAAGAACCTGGACTAGGGTAGTGATTATCTAGGTAGAGAGAAAGTGAGGGATGAAAGGGTTTTGTAGACATAGAAATAAAGAGATTTGAACATGGTTGAGCATCTTTGGGGATGAAGATGGAGGAACTAAGAATGATATTGACTTTGGTAACCTGGGTGGCAGGAAGAATGTTGGGTCATAGGCAAGTTCAGGAGAGTTATAACTTCATGTGGAAAGATAATGGGTTCTAGGTATGTTGAATTTTAGTTGCCTATGGGACATCCAGGTCAAAATATTCAATAGGCAGTTGGTGGTATGGATCTAGAGATAGAGAGGGAGAGAGAGAGACTCTAGAATTAATTAGACATACAGATATAATACATAGAGAAATATTTGTTCCTTGAACATAGTAGTCACTTAAGAAATGCTTATCGATTTAACCATCTATATTTACATAGATACATTTATGTATATGTATTTCATACATACACATACATAGACATATTTCATACATATACATATATTTCATATATACATATATATTTCAGCCTAAATAGAGATGATACCTAAACCTTTGAGAGCTACATATGGTCACAAAGTATACATGAGTAGAGAGAAGAGATTTTTTCCCCCATCTTAGCTCAGATAGGGAAAAAAGGGACTATATTCTCTCCTTGAACCAAAATAATGAATTCATTCTTGCCCTGCCTCTTCTGCCCCAAGGTAATTTGAGAAGTATCATACCAAAGATAAGATGAATATTCAAAATATTTTATTGAATTTTAAAAGTTATTATACTTAAAGATCAATTTGCAAAGTTACTCTCACCCCAGCAGATGCATCCACATTTAAAAAGAAATAAGTCGTGCAGCATCAGATGTAAAATTAACAAAATATTAGCTTGTACATATGGTGCACATTGGAAGGTGATGATCTACATGACTTCCTAGAGGACCCAAAGGAAACATTGAGAACCTCAGCAGATTTCAGGTCAGATTTATTTTTCAGAAGTTTACAGCTAGGAAGGAAGGTGAAAACAGCTTGACTTCCATTAGAGAAAGTGATTCAAGAGGTGGGGTAAAGCTAATCTCATGTCCAATTCATATGATGGGTGATACTAGGACAGTGCTGCTGGGGCTGTGAACTAGGTGATTTAGAACAGTAATGTCCAAACTGTGAAGATCTCATTTAAAAAATATATTTCCTACCCAAATTAGAGTCTTGGGGGAATATATATATTTATATATATATGCTAAAAAAAATATATATATATATATAATAAAAAGTGTGATATTGATAATGATCTACCAGAGAAAACCAAAAAGGAATGGTCAGACAGGTAGGAGAAGAACCAAGAAAGGATGTTGGGAAAACCTAAAAGGGAGAGAGTTTTCAAGAGGAGACAACTTTCATCAATATCAAATTCTGTAGAAAGGTCATGAAGAAATTATTATATTTGGGAATTTAGAGATTATTAGTAATTTTGGAGAGATCTTGTCAGTTGAATGATGAGATTGGTTGAGGGTTTAGAAGGAAAAGGAGAGGAAGCTTATTTATTTATTTATTTATTTATTTATTTATTTGGGGGGATTTTATTTAGGTTATTTTTATATATGAATTATTTAATTAATTAATTTTTACATTGTTACAAGATTCATGCTCTTTCCTTCTACCCATCCCCTCCCTCCCATAGCTGACACGAGATTCCACTGGGTTTTACATGTGTCATTGATCAAGACCCATTTCCATATTATTGATATTTGCACTGGGGTGATCATTTAGAATCTACATGAGAGGAAGCTTTTTCAAGAAGTGTAAATGAGGAAAAGAGGCGAGTTTTGCTATGATATCTAGGAATTTAAATATCTACTGAAGATGTTTTTAAGGATGGTGCAGATTTAGGTTTTTGAAGAGAGTAGGGAAAGAACCCATCAATAAGGAGATACTGAATATTAGAGAGAGTGGAGATGATAGGAGGGGGTTCAATAACCCATAGAAGACAGGATGCGATAGGATCAAGGGTGATGGCAGAAGGGAAAGCCTTATAAAGGAAAAGAGAAGTCTCTTTATCATTGATTGGTGGGAAAGAAGAGATAATGGAGGATGATGGCAAGATGGGGTAAGAGAAGGAGAAGGGGAGAAGAGGGAGTTCTTGGCAAACATTCTTATTTTTTACAATGAAATAGGAGGCAAAAATATCAACTGAGAGGATGGAGCCAAGGAGGTTGTGTGAAAGGCTTGAGGTGAGAAGAGAAAGTTTGGAATACATGATATGGGGAGTGGAATAAAGAATTATCCAAGCAGAGGCAAAAAATTACCTTGCTGCAGTGATAATGCATTTGAGATAAGACCTGGGGTGATCTGGTAAATGTTTAATTACTGGCTTTCTGGGGAAGAAATGTACACATGATATTCCTTTAAGTTTAATTTGCATTATTTACATTCTTCCCCTTCACTTTAAGACTAGACAATGCTCAAAACCAAGCACTGATTTGTAGTTTTTGCCAATTTCTAAGTGTAAGTACTCACACTGAACATTTTTAAATTAACTCTGCAAGCCAGTTAGAGCTGGCTCCAGCAGATTTCTGGAAAAGACAAAATACATTTGTAGTAGAATCAGTTGGCATGTTTTTATAACTTCCACTAGTTCTGGTAATTAGCATGTGTCTAAGAACAGACGAATGAGATGGTTGAAATATTCCATGATCAGTGTTTGCCAAGGCAATGTGGTAGCATAAGAAAAGAGGAAAGAATTGAGAGATCAATGCAGAGTTGAATTGGTTAGCTATGGGGGTCACTGTTGGGATGGAGAGAAAGGGAAATATGAGCATAGGTGATGGGAAAGTAATTAAGGGTAAAGGGATTGGAGATCATAGTGAAAGTGAAGAATAGATTTCAGAAGAATAAAGCATAGATAGTTAGGGATAGCACAGGAGGATTTGGCTAAGGAGTTTATGATTAGGTAAGGGGATTTCAGAGTCCTTGATCATGGAAGTGGGACATTTACAGATGATCTAAGGTTGTCCTTATTCCTCTGGGAAGTTGAGGTAAAATAGAGGAATAGTAATGAGACAAGAGAAGACAGGGAGATTAGGACATGTAAGAGAACATCAATATGAAAGCCTTCCAAATAGAGCCAATTTTATAGGCAGAATGGAAAAAAGTACTAAATCAGAAGTCATAGGCCCATAAGCTTCTAGACAAGTCCTTAAAAAGTCATGTCATCCTACACTCATTTTATAGATGAGGAAACTGAGGGAGAAAAAGGTTAAGTAGCTTCTTAAAAGTCACATAGAGCTGTGCTTTGAATCTAGGTCTTCTGATTCCAAATTTGATACTCTTTCCTCAGAAAAAAGAAATGGTATTAAAACCCTTGCTCATTTACTTACAATCATATTTATAACCTTGGGCAATTATTCTTTTTCTTGACCTCAGTTTCTTCATCTGTAAAATGAGGTGATTTGATCAAAAGGTTTCTAAGGCTCTTTACTGCTCCTAATACAGCAATATAATAGTTGAAGTAGTAACTTGCATGGCATAATTTGTGTTGTTTTAGGACAGGATTCCTGTCTTAAAATATTCCCCATGTTCTGGGCTGGTCCTGTCTCAGGCTAGTCCCTTGATAGTTTGGATTCAACAATGAAACAATATGAGACTCATAGGTCATCAACAGTTAATAAAAGAGATTTACCCAGCCATCATTTCTTAGCGAAAGAAAGAGTTTCAGAAAGGGTAAGCATTGAGCTCATCCAGAGTTGAGTCAGCTAAAAGAAACACCTTCAGATGAATTATCCTTTGTGATCCACCAACCAAACACACCTTTTGAGAATCAGAGAAACATGTTTCCCAATCGTCCAACTGACCCTCTGAAGTTTTTGTCACTGTTTGATTCCCCTGGGCCCTGGATTCGCTCTCATTCTTTCATTTTCACTATAGTTCTCTCTCTTGGTTCCCCTCCTATATCTATGCCAATCTCTTTTTGGCTTCCTTTGACAGATCGTCATTTATCTCTCACCCCAAAGGTGTATCCCCTCATTCCTGTCCTGAGCCATCTCCTCTTAATTTTGAATTTACTCCCTTAATGGTCTAGGTAGCACTCATGGCTAGTCAATCATCTAACTCTTATTAAGCACCTGCTATGTGGTAGGCACTGACCTAAGCATTAGGATACAAAGAAAGGCAAAAGACAAGTCTGTGTTCTCAAGGAGCTCCTAGTCTAAGGGGACGGGAGGGGGCAAGAAGCAAACAGTTTGGTACAAACTCGCTCCAGACCGGGTAAAAGGAGAGAAAGCACTAAGTTTAAAGTGAACTAAAAAAGGTCTCTGGCAGAAGGTGGCACTTTAACTGAGACTTGAAGGAAGCCAGGAAACGATGAGGAAAGAGTAAGTTCCAGACCTGGAGGATAGCCATTGCGTTCAGCTGACACCTCCAGGAAGATAAACGAATAATCTATAATCTATAATCCAGTCTTGCTCTCTCTTGAAGTACATGCCAGCTTTACAAACTGCCTAATGGACACCTCCATCTCGAATTCCCCATTGGCATCTTATGTAAAAAAGCAAGGTATTTTCCTTTCCTTTAAACTTGACCAAATACCAACCTCCCCTTTCTATGTGGAAGGGATCAGTGCTTTTTTAGCCACCCATACTACTGTGTGACTGGCATCCTTTCCTCTTCCCTCTCTCATAGCTCCCTCCTACCTCCCCAACCCCCTAGAGAAGCAGTAGCCAAGTCAAGTCGATTCTGCCTCTAAGCACTTCTCACAACCAACCCCACATCTTCATTCAGGCACAATCATAGCTCAGGCCCTCATTAACTCTTACTTGGACTTTTACAAGAGGCTCTTAATCATGTTCTTGCTCTCTGTCTTTCCTTTCATTAATAAATCATCCATATTGCTACCAAAATAATCCTCCCAAGGCACAGGTCTAACCATGTTCACTCCCCATTCAAAAATCTTCACTGTTTCCTATTGCTTCTATGATGAACTAATCTCTTCTGCCTGACATTTAAGGGCCCCCATAATCTTCTTCCCACTTTCCTTTCCAGATTTATTTCATATTGTTTCCATTCATGCATCCTATCTAGAAATCAAATTGGTCTACTAGCTATTACCTAAATTCAGCACTCCATCTCTCATGTCTGACCTCTATGTATACACATAGGCTATACTTCATGCTTGGAGAAGGGATTGGGTAGGTTTAAGCTGGATTTTGACCTATTGCTTTTCACCCTCTTGCTTCCCCCTCCCCCCCCCAACTGGTTAATAAAGTCACAGAAAGCAAAGGGCAGGTAAGAAAGGTAATGAGGTATTACTATGTTAATGAGGTGTAAAATTAACTGTAAAAAATGTGGCCATGCCTGGTCATTCCTTTAAGAAGTATGAACAAGTTAGTTGATTGAATTGGAAGGGGACCTTGGGATTGGACGGCTGAAAATTGACCATTCCCTTGGAGGCTTTTAAAGAGTGAAATCTCCCAACCCTAGAGGTAGTCAGCACAGTTCAAATTGGTTCAAGTGAGTCAGGGTTGGAAGCAGCTTTTTTGCATGTGACCTCTACACCTATGCCAGAGGACAGCTGAGGGAGAAGAGATTTTCTCTGCTTTTTACTCCACATTGTCCATGAAATCTCAAAGCAAAGTGATTTGCAAAGAGAAGAAGCTGCCTCTGTCAGGAAACAGAGAGACACACTGACTCAACAGACATAATACATATATACAGGCAGTGCTCAAACAATTTCAAAGAGTGGATCTTCTGGCAGAAAAGAAGAGAGCTGCCCTTGGACTCAAGAGAGAGCTAGCCCTGGCAAGTGAGAGCAGTTGAAGAGAGGAATGGAGTTGAGCAGCTTGCCTGGAAAAGATACTTTGCTGGGGGCAAATGCTGTGGACCCTCCAAGAAGAAAGAAAGGGCATAGAGTGTCTGCAATAATAGAGACATACATCTTTCTGCCCATGTGCTCCTTACATATTTACCTCCCTCCAATTCAATTCTCTCTGATAGAAAATCAAATTTCAGCATCCCATTGACCAGGAACCAAAAGTTGGGGTTAGAGAAGCTCGAGATGGAATTCTGAGTGAGGGTATAAGTAGTCAAAGCATTATTCTATCCAAGAGGATGGGGTTCAAGATATATGTAATAATAGGTAGTGCATGATAATATACTTTATACTTTTGTGCTTACTCTTCCCAATGCTCTTTTTTTGGGGGGGTGAGTTAAGTTTTATAGCTGCTGTTTCTTGCTAGGTATTATTAGTAAACACCTTTCCTTTGAGCTTATAACTGTTAAATGGGAGCTCATTGGTAGGGGCTTGTGAACTATAGTAAAAGGGACCTCAATACATAGGCTACCACTTAGAACTTGTGGGAGAGAGGAGCTTTGGGGAAGAGAAACTATGAAATGTCCAGTTGGAGAAGGTCTTACATCTGCATACTCTTTCCTCTCATCCACCTCATAGGTTCTCTAGCTTTCCTCAAGATACAGCTCAGGTATCACCTCTTATATGAAGTGTTTACTGATCTTGGCAGTTTTTGTTCCCTCTTTCTTCAAATTAACTTCAATTTTCTTGAAGAGAATTGATCAAAGGAGTTTTCTGATCAATTTATTGAGGTTATTGAACCTTTACTTAGGACTTTAATTAGAACATTTAAAGTAGAGCAGCAATATATCTCTAGGTGCTTCCTTGAGGATGGATCTTAGTGACTAGTGATGAACTGTTGGGTTGTATTCTGATGAGATATACAGGAGGAAGCCAGAATTTCTCCTGAATGACAAAGAGGAGTTTTTATCTTGGACTCGGTTCTTTTTCTCTTTTGGCTTTTTCAAGGGATCTCAATAGTACAGTCAAGCTTAGAACCTAAAACCTAGAACCCAACCATGGATGATCCTCATGCTCTTGTCCACACAATCTAATAGGACAATTCCTTACCACAGCCTTTGAGAAGCAGTGGTTTAACAATAGCCATATAACAATGATGGAGAGGGAAATTAGGCCAAGTGGGTGAGAGTTCTTGAACATCATCTTCTTGGATAGAATAAGAGTGACTTCCTGGTAAGTGGGATTCTGAAATATAATTTTCTATTAGAGAAGATGACTGGACAGTACAAGATTCTGAGGTTGCCTATCTAGCAAGCCCAAGTTCTATTGTTCCAGAATCAAAATTTCTATCAGGGGAGGAATTCCTAAAAGATTTTCATTAGCACAATCCTTTTTGGGAGAGAAGAGTCACATGTATTTCCTGAAATTGGAAGATCAGTCAGGGACTTCCTTCTCATTTCCCTCTTACAGAATCCCTAGAAATATATGGAATATATAGAATGAGGAAGGGGAGAGTAGACTTTGCTTTCTGTTCTTCTCAAGACTAGTGGACAATTTAAGTCTAATGAGTCTAAATAGCTCTAAGTTTGTTTGCTTTCTGAATGGAATCCAATTCACTAGGTGGTATGAATATTGGGACTAAATAAGGTCCTGGATAAAAAAAATGGAACTTACTATCAAGAAGTTGCTCTATTATCAATCCCAATTTTATTTCTCTTTGGAGGAGAGAATAATCCCATTGGTTATTCTATGGAATGAGGTCAGTATATATGTTCATGAGTAGAGTGGGACTTAAACCAGAGAGAGAGAGGAGAATTGTATCAATTTTTATGGACTACTGTATGTCTTTCACATATTTTCTGTATCATTTATGGGATACTTTGAGTCTTTTTATGTGTCTGTACCTTTCCATGTACTTGTATAAAGGCTGTCTTCTCTATGATATTTATGTATTATTGCCCTGAGTGCTTTTATAGTACCTAAGAACCCTATATATGTAGAGACCTAGACATAAACTTTGTTTAAATTATGCAAAAGATGTGGTTAGAGATCCCCTTAGATGGAATTCTGAGTGAGGGTATAATGAGCCAAAGCATTGTTGATTTGGGGGCTAATCCCTCAAGATTGACCCTGTTTTATATGAGCCCAAATCTTGAATCATTGGACTCTGTGTTTATATACATTTACCTGCATGTATGCTTTCTCTGCCCCAACTCAGTAAAATGTAAACTGCCTGAGAGCAGGAACTTTCAATTTTCTTTGAATCCTACCAAGAACAGTGTTTCGCACCTAGTAGGTGTTTAATAATTATTAAATTCAGCTGAAGTGAAGCTTAGGTCTAAGTTCAGGTACTTATTAGTTGTGTGATTTTGGGCAAAGTCTAATCTGAATGCCATTTTTTTAGTCCATAAAATGAAGATATTGGTCCAGATTATCCCTAGGAGCTCTTTTACCTTCTGAGTCTCCCTGGACAGGATCACTGGAAATAGAGGTCATTGGAAAGTTCTTCTAAATAAACAAAGAAGTCAACTGTGCCTCATAGTATAGGAATCATTTTAACACATGGAATTAAGGGACATCCCAGTTAACAACCACCATGTTTGGGGGCTTTAGAGCCAGGTCCTGCCAAGCCAAAGCCTCTGATTTGGTTTGAATGAGTCAGAGAGAGCCTTTTAGTCAGCCCATGTCTCAACAGTCTTGATGGGATGATGGATGGTGGGGATTTCCAATACACTTGTCATCCCCTGACTTCCATTGTCTGTGCTTTATTTTCTGTTGTTCAATTATGTTTTACAGCTTGATTATTTATTTAGGATATTGATGGAATTAGCAGAAAGGGCAATCCATGCCAAGAGGGGGAGGGTGGGCGCCTACAGTCTGTGTGTCTGCAGGTGTGGCTACTCTTTTGGTCAACTCATAATTGCACATTGCAAAGTTGTGCAGAAATGCACACATGCAGGCTGTTGATGTGGATTTTCCATATGTACATCTATGCTGTTAATAATCAGCACATTTAATGCCCATTTATTAAATACCTACTGTATACAAGGCTTCATGCTGGGCCTGGGACTACAAAGGCAAGAGATGACTTAGGCTCTATTTTCCAAGGGTTTACAATATGATTACGGGAGAAGGTCGAGTTGAGAGGTTGAATGATGGGGATTAGGGAAAAAAATGAAATAATATGTTGAGTGCAATAAATGCTAAGGTGAGATTTAGGAAAGTATCATGAGAATTCTGAAAAGAGAATAATTGTTATCATGTATTGAGAGTGGAGTGGGGCTGGATTCAACCTGTCATTTCATTCCTCTGGGGAAGTTCCAGTGTGAAAACTTCTTATACCAATGCAAATTAACAAATAGAATATACATTATAGTGTGAAAGAATAGTCTGGACGTCTTGAGAGCTTAAGTAAACTATTCACTTTTACACACTGAGTATTTGACTAAGGCCAAAATTGAACCTAGGTCTTCCTAATTCCAAGTCAAACTGCTACATCACCTCTGAGAGAGACAGTCAGAGAGGAGAGGGAGAGGTAGGGAGGTGGAAAGAGATAGAGAGATAGAGAGACAGATAGACAGACAGACAGACAGACGCAGAGACAGAGACAGAGAAAGTCACCAAACATTTGTTAAGTACTTACTCTGTGCCAGAAACTGTGCTAAGGACTAGAGATACCGAAAGAGAGGCAAAAACATGGTTCCTACCCTCAATAAATTTGAATTCATATAGAAAAGACAATGTGAAAATATATAGCATAAATGCAAGGAAATCTCAGAGAGAAGGCACAAGAGCTCAAGTGGGGACTGGTAAAGGTCTCCTATACAAGACAGGATTTGAAGAATGGTGATGTTTTTGCCAGAATTACAATAGTTTAAGAAATAAATATGTTTGAGAGGAAAATAAGTTTTCTTTTGGACATGTTGAATTTGAGATGTATCCAGAATATGCAGTTTAAAATATCTAATAGGAATGTGACGATGCAGAATTGAAGCTGAGGGAAGTGACTGGGACTGGATATAGAGATTTGGGAGTCATTATCCTTGAGATAATCATTGGTCCCATGGGAGCTGATAAGGTCACCAAAAGAAGATGGTAAGAGAAAAGAGTAGGAGAGATAGGACTTATCCCTGGAGAACAGGTACAGTGAGAGAGTATGATCCGAATAAGAATGAGCCTGAACAAATAAGACAGAGAAGGAGTGCTTAGACAGAAAGGAGAACCAGGAAAGAGCGGTGTCACTAAATCCCAGTGAGGAGAGAGTGATCAATGCTGTCAAATACAGAGGACAGGGAGGGAAGGATAAGGATTGAAAAGCACCATCAGAGTTAACAATTAAGAGATCATTAGCAACTTTGGAGAGAGTGAATTCAGTCAAATGATGAGTTCTAAAGACAAATTGCAAAAGTTTGAGAAGTGACAGAAGAAACAGAAGCAACGAGCACAACAGCTTGAAGTTCTATATAAATTTAGGAACCCTTGTTCCAGTCTCTTTACCCTCACCTATACATCATAGTCACCTATGTCTTCCTGGTATGCAGGTCTGAGTACATTATTCTCTGCTCAAAAAATTGTTTAATGCTCTTTTCTCTGTTGTTGTCTACTGAAAAAAGACCGAGCTTCTTAGTGTGGCAGTCGAGATCCTTTACAATCTGACTCCAACCTACCTTTATAACCTTATTTCCTGTTTCCCATTGTTACTACCTGTTCTCTGTGGCAAACTGAATCATTTGCTGTCTCCTCAACACAATATCATAGCATCCCAGGTACAGGGCTGAAAGGAACCTTATAGTTCATCAAATTCAAGCCCCTCGTTTTTCAGATGAGAGAACTGAACCTCAAAGAAGATAAGGACCATGAACAAAGTTAAATAGGTAGTAAGTGCCAGATTTCAGATTCTTCTAAATCCTCTGTCCATTGCAACATATCTCCTGCCTCTTTGGTTTTTCTCATTCTGCTCTCCATGCCTGGCATATTCTCATATCAACCAATGTAAACACCAGTATAGATCAGAACTCTTGTTGCCTTAGAAGATATTCTTTATCTTCTAAGTGTCACAACCAGAGCAATCTGACCCAGCCTTTCTAGAGAGCAATTTAAAACTATGCTCAAAAGACTTGGAAATTATGCATATTCATCAATACCATTACTAAGTCTATATCCCAAAGAGATTTTTAAAAAAGGAAATGGACCTATTTGTACAAAAATGTTTATTGAAGCTCTGTTTGGGTTAGCAAAGAATAGGAAATTGAGGAACTGTCCATCCATTGGAGAAGGGTTGAATAAATTGTGGTATATGATAGTTATGCAATACTACTGTGCTATAAGAAATGGCAAGTAGGATGAATTCAGGAAAAATCTGGAAAAATTTAAATGAACTGATGCAAAGTGAAGTAAGCAGAACCAAAAGAACATTGTACACAATGATAGAAACATTTCTTGAAGAACAAGTGTGAATTATTTAGTTGATCTCAGCAATTCAGTGATCCAAGACAATCCTAGAGATTCATGGTGAAAAATGCCATCTGCCCTCCAAGAAAGAACTGGAGTCTAAATGCAGACTGAAACATACTATATTTCATTTTCCTTCTTCATCTCATTTTCTATTTGAGAACTCTTCCACAAAATGAGTAATAAGGGAAAATATTTTATATGATTATAGAGATGAAATCTATATCAAATTGCTTGTGGTCTCAGGGAGGAAGAGAGGATCAGAGTAAGGGAGATAATTTGGAACTAAAACTTAAACAAAGAATGTTTTAAAAAATTTTTACAGGTAATGAGTAAAATAAAATATTATTTAAAAATATAATTGTTAAAGAAACTCTTTAGTCAAAGAAATCAAGTTTGCAGTGATGTTTTAGACAACGCTACAAGTGTCTCATATCTAAGAACAACAATATTGTTTTGGTAACAATAAAAAAGAATGTTCATAGCCACAATATTCCACCATAATATATTTCCTCATGATTCTCTCTTGTTCTTCCCTTTTTCCAAAATACTCAACTGCATTATCACAACATAAAGATCTATCTAACCCCAGAAAGTGATAACAGAAAGGGAGAGGTTACTTTAAATTTAATATGGGAAGGAACTTAGTAATCCAGCAACATACTTATTTTCTGGTGTCAAATGGTACCTTTCATTGGAACCCTAGGGTTTTGCTCTATTCATGGCACATAGTAGGTACTTAATAGTTGTTAGTTTACTCAATTTAACTTGACATATATACAATGTGGATTTAAAATACTGCCTGTTCTTACAAATGTGTTCATCTTGTCACAAGGATCACTTCTAGAAACTGTGGGTGCCTCCATTCAATGATCCTCATTCCTAGAAACACTTTAGTCTTTCTGAAGTGCTTTAAAGTATTTGGTATAGGTTATTCCAAAAAAATTTTTTTAAACTTTTGGAACACCCATTATTTATGGTATTCTGTGTCATTATTCATAAAATCAAGGGAAAGATCAGTGGAACTGAAGGAAGTGCTGTTAACTATAGTACTAAGTTGTTTTTTTTCTTTTGAGATTTCCTATAGACAGTTTAACAAAGCAGAAAATGAGAGCCCAGGGCTTTGGGGATAGATAGACCTTCATGTTGCGATGATGGAACTGACTGTTTTGGAACGAGGGGAAAGCAAGAGAGAGAGATGGGGAAATTTATCATGGAGGAATATTGTTGCTACGGACTTCTATGTGTCTTTGTTCATGTTCTCTTGTAGTATGGGTTTTGTTGAAGAAATGTTTAAGCACTGAACTGGTTGTAATTTGCCTAGTTTTAAAGTATAACAAAGAGCTACACAGTGATGAATTACAGGTCAGCCACTCCTATATTATTGATAATATCTCCTACATAGATTTGGGTTTGAACCTGGGTCTGTACCCTGGGGTGAGCATTACCCTTCCAAAGAGCAGACTTCCAACCAAACTACCAATGCTCCATGGGCTTGTGAACCCTTCAGCATGTTCAAGTCTATGTGACATTGTGGGACCATGACAGTAAGAACGTAACGGACCCTGAACATTGCTCTGGGGGGGAGAAAAAGAAAAGAAATCCTTTATTGACAGGCTCCACATGAGAAGCCTTTCTACTCTCTTCTCCACACAGCCTGATCCTCAGATAACAAACTTGTAGTCCATTGCTTGGCTTGCCATTGAAGCCTTTCCAGCTTGGCAGGGCCTGACAAAACTTGTTCTCTGCTGGCATAGCCTTGAAGAACCCTGGGTCACCCCCAAACCATAATGAAGCCTCTCAGAGGAGGACTTCCATGAAGCTTTTTGATATTGTATAGGTTTAAAAAATTAAACTAAATATAGTCGTTTCTAAGATGGAATCCAGCCAGTTCTCATGTGTGTGTATAAAATCAGCCAACCAGCTACTCTGAAAATCACTGATTGAATTTAACCATTTTTTTAAGTTATTTGTCTGAATTTAAACCATTTTCCTAATCCATTTCAGTAACGGAGAGAAGAAATCTGAATGCTTAAACTCACAGGAAGGTACAATTTTTGTTCTGAGAGCCAGTACTTAGAGTAAAGTTCAAAGCCTTCTAGGTACCATAGGTATTCCTTACCTCTTTGGTCTCTCTCTGCCTCTACACCTCCTGACAATGCGTCACAGGTCTGGTTATACTGGAGGACGATGCTAGCCCATTCTTCCAAGACTCTCTTCTTCCTTTACCAAGATCCGACTTGTTGCTGCCTGTCCAGGAGATCTATATTTCTCCATACAAACATCTCTGCATTACCAACTGCTTCTCCTCATCGCCCTCATCCCACTCACATCCAACCTGATTCCCAAGCTCCATGTTTTTGTTTTAACCCTTTTGGCTCTGAGTTGGGTCCCAATCTACAGGATTCCCAATGAATTCTGTTCTGGAATGGATTTGATTGTAAAGCCCTTCTGGTACCGGTTAATAAAGCCCCTCGAATTGCCTCCAAATAGCCAAAGATACATTGTGGGAAAGAGAGAAGACAATTGAGGAATCAAGATTTTGTTTTTCCTCATTTATGTTTACTTTCACTCCTAATAAATATTTAAGTTAAATTGAATTTAACTTAACTTGACGACTGTTTAAATTTAATCGTCATCTGTTTATTGCAGCACTTCTAGAGAATTTTTATTTAAGGATCTTTGGCTCTTAACCAAAACCCATTAAAAATACTCTTTCTCCTTCTCCTATAAATTTATAACTCTAGACTCAGTTGTGTAATTGTTGTGCGAAGGCAATTTTCATTGTTTTTCTTTTATAGAAAAACAGATGGAGAAGGACTTATCTGCAGTTGGGATTTGCTCAGGATAATTTATTTCACGGATAAGTAAGAAATATAACCATGTTCTCAGTGCAAACAGAGCTGCCATATTGCCTCTCTCCTAAATTACATATTTTTGCGAAATTACAATCACGCAAAACACCAGCATAGAGTCATTTGGGTATTTTTTCAGGCTTCCATGTAGGCACATTAGGTTTTGTTTTTTCTGTTTTTACAAATATATAATGCATTCGTGCTATTCCCCTTGGACTGGGAGGCTCCTGCGAATAGAAATAGATTGTCTCCCAATAATTACTTTTCTTTCCATATAGCAAAAATGGAGACTCTACTGATGCTACTTGTGCTCTTAGAGTCAGTTATGTTAAAAACCTCTTTCCTCACTATGATCCTACAATGTAGGGAGGGCAGATATCATTATTGCTATTTCACAGTTGAGGAAAACAAGACTCAGAAAGCAGATTTGCTTGCCTAGTATGTGTCAGAGGCAAAACTCAAACCTAAGTCTTCAAATACCTGCTCTTCCTACTCTACTAAAATATAAAGTTGGATCACACACATACACACAGATTTAGAACTGGAATGAATTTAAAATCTCATGCTTAAGTTTTCAAGTGAAAGGAAGAGGCTCCTCTAGCCTATATTGGAATATATAATATGTAATATTAGATATTAGCTATAATACATTATATGTTATTGTATTATTAAATGTGATATGTGGTGTATCATCTAATATACATGTGATAACATATACTAACACAAAGCCTTGTACATATGTACAGGTACCCAAATAAATGTTGTGAGGAAGAATGAATAAACAAATATATAAAGAAAGATATCTTTGGCAGGTTAGAATGAAGAACCAAAACTAAACAAACAAAAAAGATGAAATGGGAATAAGGGAAATAATAAAATTCCAAATGTGAGTTGAAATAAAAAGAATTAAAAAATTAAAAATCAGTCATATAAGCATAGAAGAGGAGGAAGAGTAGAAGAATGTAGGTTATCTGAAAAATATTTTTGTATGAAAGAAAAAATGTGGGAATCCTCAAATTTTTTAGTCAACAATGGGATATAAAGTAGAGGATAATAAAAGTACTTATTTCAGAAAGTTGTGTTGAAAAATAAATATGATTATATTGTAAAGCACTTTTCAATCCCAAAGTGCAATATAATGTTAGTACTTATTAGTGTCTAACAGGAGAGTGCTGATAGACCTATTGTCTTCTATCCTGGCAAGACCACCTTTAGAACATTTTAAGGGGTTCTGTTTTGGGCAAGACACTGGCATTCTACAACATGCAAAAAGAGAGCAATTGGCTAAAATGGCGGAGTAATTGGAGACTGTGCCACAGGTAAAGGAACTAAGGACATTTATGTGCCGCCAACAACAACAACAACAACAACAACAACAACAACAACAACAACAACAACAACAATAATAATAATAATAAAACAAAATCAAAAAAACTAAGACATGGTAGTGAGGTTTAGGTGCTTGGAGAAATATACCACAGAAGAGATACTAGAAGGATTTTGATTGATTCCAAAGGACAAGATTAGCGGCAATGGGTAGAAGTAGCCAAGAGGTAGATTATGGCTGCATGTAATGAAATTCTAATACTCAGTTACAACAAATATTTATTAAGCTTCTATTAGGGAATTAGGTTACAGTAAATACAACTGTAGACCTGGAGTCAGGAAAACTCAAGTTCAAATCTGATACCAAACACCATCTGTGTGACCCTGGGAAGGTCACTTAACCTCTTTTGGGCACATTTTCCTCATCTGTAAAATGGAAATAATAATAGCATCTACCTCCCTGGGGTTGTTGTGAGGATCAAATAAAATACTTAGCATAGTGCTTGACACATAGCAGATGACTAGTATTATGAAGGATTAATTGGAGATATTCTTAGAGGTAAAATACTAACATTAAGGGGGAAGTCACAAAGTTACAAGCATTTGCTAAATCACAATACAATGTGTGAATGCTAGAGATACAAAGGTAGGCAAAAATAGGTCTGTCTTCAAGGAGCTCACCTTTCAATGGAGGAAGACAATATATCAATGACCATGTATTGTGTGCTTATACTCTCTCTCTCTCTCTCTCTCTCTCTCTCTCTCTCTCTCTCTCTCTCTCTCTTTCTCTTTCTTTCTCTCTCTCTCTCTCTCTCTCTGTTTCTCTTGGACAATAATGATATCTGCCCTCCCCACCTTACAGGATTATAGTGAGGGAAGAGCTTTTTTTTTTTTTTTAAACCCTTGTACTTTGATGTATTGTCTCATAGGTGGAAGATTGGTAAGGGTGGGCAATGGGAGTCAAGTGACTTGCCCAGGGTCACACAGCTGGGAAGTGGCTGAGGCCGGGTTGGAAGAGCTTTTTAATATAACTGACTCTAAGAGCACAAGTAGGATCAATAGGGTCTCCATCTTTGCTACATGGAATGAAAAGTAATTGTTAGGAGACAATCTATTTCTATTCACAGGAGCCTCCCAAACCAAGGGGAATAGTGGGAATGCATTATATGTTTGTAAAAACAGAAAAAATAAATAGATAGATGATAGATAGATGAATGGATGGGTGGATGAATGGATGGATAGATAGATAGATAGATAGATAGATAGATAGATAGATAGATAGATAGATAAATGTAAATGTGATTTCAGAGGAAGAATATTAGCAGAATCTTATCAGGAAGAGTTTCATTCAGAAGGTAGGGTTTGAACTGAGTCATGAATGAAACCAGGAAAGACCAGAATGGGACATGAAGAGGAACAGTCTATCTAATTTTGGATAGACTACTTGATGAGATGGTGAAGACCTTATTACTGCAAGTCTTTAGGCAAAGTCTAGACATTTCTTTGCCAAAAATTCTGTAAAGGGGATTCTTTTTCAGGATGCATCTTCTCATTTCCCATCAAACTGTGAAATTCTTTGTTTTTATGATGATTCTGTGAATGAATGACTGATAAACAAATTTTGGAGAATTTCACTGCTTCCTTAGCTAGCACAAGGAATGCTGGCAGAGCCCCCAAACAGAAAAATAATGGTTACTGTCTGGTGTGCTGTTACTCTGATATTCCTTTTAGGTTTTCACTTCTCTATTAAAAAGGGAACAAGCTTCCAACCCTCCAACATGTTCTAGCTAGCTGGGACGCTCACCAAAGTCCAAATGAGTCAGGTCCCTGGACCACTACCAACCTTTTTTTTTTTTTTTTTGTATTAAATCTTGAGCTTCTTCTCTAAAGAATAATACTTAACTGGTGTCCATGGCATAGTATCAACTGACATCACTCTTTAATTGCAAATATGTCACCTCAAATCCCTACCTAGTGCAACTGAGCAGGAACTCAATGGGGATGTCAAGCTGCATGGCCCTGAGCAAGAAGGAGGAACAGACAATGAAGGAAGTACCAATTTTGAACACTCCCAGTCTTACTTTAAAACTGCAAAACTCAGATGCAATTACTTTAGTGAATAGGCTTCTGGGAGAATTAGTGCAAAACCTTCCCTGGAAGGCAAGTCTTGCAGCTTCTATACAGGTTAAGCAACTTCCCCCCTAATATATTTTTATTTATTTCATTAAATATTTCTCTAATCCATGTAAAATTTAACATTTTTTAAAATTTTGAGATTCAAATTCTCTCTTTGAGAAGGCAAGCAATTTAATATATATTACATATGTGAAGTTATGCAAAAATATTTCTTTATTAGCCATGTTACAAGAGAAAAGCAGACAAAAATTTAAAAAGAAGAATAAAAAAAGTTTTTAAAAATATGCTTTGATCTACATTCATATTCTACCAGTTCCTTCTCTGGAGGTAGATAACGTTTTTCATCACAATTCCTTCAGAATTGTCTTAGATTTTATGCAGCTAAGTCATTTATAAATGATTATCATGCAATATTATTGTTACTTTGTACAATGTTCTCTTGGTTTTGTTCATGTTCCTCTGTTACAGTTCCTATACATTTTCCAGGTTTTTCAGAAACCATCCCTTTTGCAATTTCTCATAGCATAATAGTATTCCATCACAATCATATACCACCACTTTTTGCACCATTCCCTAATTTTTGGACATCCCCTCAATTTCTAATTTTTTACGCCACAAAAAGAACTGCTATAAATATTTTGTATATATAGATCATTTTCCTTTTTCTTTGATTTCTTTGGGTTGTAGACTTAGTAGGGGTATTGCTGGGTCAAATGTTAGACATAGTTTTATAATCCTTTGGGCTTAGTTCCAAAACATTTTCTAGAATGGTTGGATGAGTTCTCAACTCCACTAACAATGTATTAGTGTCCCAATTTTTGAATATCTTCTCCAACATTTGTTATTTTCCTTTCCTGTTATATTAATAAATCTAGATATGAGTTAGTACTTCAGAGTAGTTTTAATTTACATTTTTCTAAGCAATAGGGATTTAGATAATTTTTTGACATGACCATAGATAGCTTTAATTTCTTTATCTGAGAACTGCCTATTTATATCATTTGACCATTTATCAAGTGGAGAATATCTCATATTCTTATAAATTTAATTCAGTTCTCTATATATTTGAGAAATAAAACCTTTATCAAAGGAATTTGCTGAATTCGCCCCCCTCCTGTTCCTTTTAATAATGGCTGCATTAATATTGTTTGTGCCAAAATAAATTAATGTAATCAAAATTGTCCAACTTACATTCCATAATTCTCTCTATCTTTGTTTGGTTATAAATCTTTCTTTTATCTATAGAACTGGCAGGTGAAATTTCCCATACTCCCATAACCTGACCATGATTGTATCTTTTATGTCTAAATCATGAACCATTTTTGACCTTATCTTAATATATAGTGTGAGATGCAGGTCTATACCTAGTTTCTACCAAACTGATTTCTAGTTTTCCCAGCAATTTTTGTCAAATAATGAGTTCTTGTCCTCAAAGCTTGGATCCTTAGGTTTATCAAATACTAGATTACTATGTTCTTTTACTATCCAGTAATATATAGATAAGCTCTTCTAGTGATCCACCACTCTATTTTCATCAAGTATCAGAATGTTTGGGTGATTTCCACTTTGTAATTTAATTGAGATCTGGTACTACTAAGCCACCTTCCTTCAAATCTTTTTTAAAAATTGATTTCATTTATATTCTTGACTGTTAGTTCTTCCAGATGAATTTTGTTAGTATTTTTCTCACTCTGTAAAATAATATTTGGAAGATTGATTGTCATTGCACTGAATAAGTAAATTAATTTAGGTAGAATTGTTATTTTTATTATATTGGCTCAGCCTAACCATGAACAATTAAAATGTCTCCTATTGTTTAGATATAAGGTTAATCAACATATATAACTAAGAACTGAATTCATCCCAGGATACCTTGTACACACTTCAGTCTTTTTTTCATGATTTACATGACAGAATTTGAAGTCAGTAAGGTAATACTAGTGATTTTTAAAACTAATTTTTACATGGATATGATGATGAACTCATCCTACCAAATGGGCTGTGAATTAGCAATTTTTATAGATCTTGTCCATATATGTCACTGATGTTAGGGGACAGGCCATGCTGCAGGGAGCAGAGACTTGGTCTAATTCAGAGAAAGACTGGTGCTTCATCTCTGCACTTTATATTTTCCTAATACTTTAAAATTTCCAACCAACTAATCAATAAACTTTTATTAAGCACCTACTTTGTGCCAAGTACTTTGTTAAACCTTGAAAGTGTTTTTTCATAACGACCCTGTGAAATAGGGAATCTAAGCATCACTTATTATCCCTATTTAACACACAAGAAAGAACATTTGCAAATTACCAAAGTTCACTGGGTTAGTAAAGTATAGGAGACAAGATTTTGGGCTCTGGGTCCAAAATTCAGTGCTCTTTCAAGACTCCCATATTACCTTTTGGATTCCCTATGCGATCGTTAAACCTCCCCTAATCTTCTTTGAGTGCTAAAAATATGATTATTGTACTTCTTTCATAGCAAATATGCTAGGGACTAGATATGCTTGGACAGAATATTGTATACATTGTCAAATGCCCTTTGTGTTAGTGATTTTTGCTCATTTAACCTTTAATAGAGGGTTAAGTTGCTGAGGTGGATGAAAAATGTTTGTGCTACATAGACAAAAAGCATCAATAAGATATATCTTTAAATACAAATTTTAGAAGACAGTAAACATTAAAAAACTAAAAATTAACCTCTTATCTTTCTTAGATGAGGAAATAAAAAGTTGGATTTGTTGTTTTTCTTCAAACATGTGGGTGGTGAGGCCAGGTTATCTCAATGAAGAAAAGAAATAGGAGGAGAAAGAAAAGACAAGGGAAAGAAGGAGAGAAAGGAGGGGAAAGGAGGAGGAGAATAGGAGAAAAACTCAAGGAGGAAAGAAGAAAGGGGAGAGAAAAGTTGGAGAAGGAAATGTAAAAAAATAAGGAAAAAGAAAAGAGAAAGAGAAAAAGATGAAAGAGAAAAAAGAAGATATAAAAGCAATAGGAAAAAGGAGAAGAGAAAATGCAAAGCAAAGAAAGATATGATAGTTAATCAATGAGCATTTATTGAGTATCTGCTATGTGCCAGTCACTGTGGTAAGTATTAGGAATGCAAAGGAACACAGAAAATAGCCCAATTTGATATGAGAAAGGGAAAGAAGAAAGACGAGAGAATAGAGTATTCTAAGCAGCAGACTGAGCTGTCAGTGCTACAGAGAGTGACATACAAGAGCCATCACTAATGTGAATATTGCTTTCATCCAGGACAATGGAAAGGGGCTTCATGCTTTTATAGAGAAGGCAGACAGTGGCACTGAGGTGAGAGATGCACACAGGGCGCTCATATTTGCCCTCCTTCACTGCCCTCCTGAGTGGCTGACTCTCATTGAACTGACCACTAGTCAGACTGAACTGGAAAATTGTCTGAGGTTTTGATGCTCTGACAGAAGGAGCGTTTTAATGCTATAGAAATGATGGTAAAAGCCATTCTGACATTACGTGTTCCTTTATGCTACTGTCATCATGAAAAGCTTTAGTCCAATATTTCCTAAAATGAGTTTCAAGGGATCCTTATGCTCCACCCAATCTCTTATATCCTTTGCATTTGTATTAGAAATTCCAGAAGGAAATTTAGGAGCTAGTGATATTTTTCCCTGTAAGTATTAAATTATATGCTTCTATGATTCCAAATATTACTGATTTTTGCTATTCCTTCTACTGGTGCAGGTCATGATTATTTCACACACACACACACACACACACACACACACACACACATACACACACATACACTGAGGATGGTCCTGCTATGATAGCCCCCAAATTATCCTCCTGATGACCTGAGCTCTTGGGAGGAATCTCTATATTCTTAGTTAGGCAGGTCCTTAAATGACAGTAAGTATTTATAAATACTTACTAAGAACTGAGGATATAAAGAGAAAAAACAGAGACAATTACAAATCTCATGCCTTATCTTCCAAGAACATGCTTTGTAAGAGAGGATGTAACATGTTCTCCAGGCATGTACAATCTGTGTAGAGAGTATATTTAAAGTAATGTGAGAAGGAAAGGCATTAGAAGCTGGGTGGGGTTTGGGGGACCAGGAAAGAGTTCCTACAAAAAGTAGGATTTGATCTGAATCTTGAAGGAAGCTAGAGTGTTAAGGGGAGGGGTCTGAGTCATGGGGGACAACCACTGGACCCTCCATGGGTATTTCCCAGCTTGGTAGGACCTGTCAACATTTGCACTTAACTAGAAAAGCCTTTGAGATCCCAGATTCACCTTCAGACCACAATGAAATATGGGAAGAAAACTTTTAATGGAAGATGACAGTGTATTTATTATGTGTGGCAATTTTTGAAGGAGATGGGAATGAGCTTCATTGTTTCAATTTTCTTAAACTATTTATTCCCGTGGCTGTTCTAAATTCCCAGACCTCCTAGGTTCTACCAAAGTAATTCAAGGCCAAATTAGGACCAAAACATTTGTAAGACATTACTTTGTTCATAGGCACTTGGGATTTGCTCTCAGGAAAATGTCAGTGGGTGGCTCAATTCTATTCAAGAGACATTTGTTGAAAATTTACAACACAGAAACAAATGAAAAAGTCCCTGCCTTCAAGGAGCTGCTGCTCTATTGTAACATACTATTCAGTGGTTGGGTTTAAGGCCAGTCCACTGGTCTTGGACGAATTAGTTATTTTAGTCAATTTATGTTCCTAGTCCATAGATTCCTGAGGACCGAGTAGATTTGGGCCCCTGAAAAAGTTGTACTGAGGGATAGGGTGTAGTGCACCTCACTCTTTTCTTCCTACAAACTGTCTGGGGAATTATACCTGTTATGGTTTGGTGAGATCTAGCAGGATTCTGATCTCCAGGACCAACACATATGGTAAAAGACAAGCTAGAGTGGGTAGAGGAAGGCCCAGGGCATGTTATGGGGAGGTCATCATTCTGGAATGTGTTGAAATGGGACCAGAACCACTGGGGAGAGGGATTCAGTGGGAAGCTTAGTAATAGCAGAAGATGAGTAGCATTCATTTGTTAATTGTTTTTTAGTTCACTAATTGTAAATATTTCCCTTCCAGAATGCATTCCTGACTTTCCCAGACTTTCTCTCTAGAAGCTCAGCCCACCTTAGACTTAAGACAAAAGAAGTACCCTGCACCCCTTCCACCTCTCCTTCTGATTAGCTGGCTCATACCAGAATGCCCATTAGAAGGAGGACATTCAAGCTCATGTTATCTTCATTCTTTTTCAGATCGAACTCCAGCCTCCTCTCCTTCCTCATTCTCCTCCCAGCTTCCTTTTATGTATTGTCTTTATTAGAATGGAAGCTTTTTGAGAGCAGGAGTTGTCTTCCTTTTTGCTCATTTTTGTATTCCTCACGAACTAGCATCGTAAATGCTTGTTAAATTCTTGTTGAATAGTTGAAAACTTCTTCCTTTCTGGGAACATTGATCTCAGGGTCACCTAGGGAAGAACTGAATATGGATGAGGGCTGTCTCTGGGACTGAGGGGACCATAGGAATGAACCACTGCAGAAATGGTCTAAGATGGGGCAGTCAGGTTGCTCAGTGGATAGAGTGCTAGATCTGGAGTCAGGAGGCCCTGGGTTCAAATCTATCCTTAGATACTTCCTAGCTTTGTGATTTTGGACAAGTCACTTAACTCTGATTGCCAAGCCCTTTCCCTTCTTCTTGATAGACAGTAATGGTTTAAATCAGTGATGGGCAAACTTTTTAAAGAGGGGGCCAAAGGAAAGGAAATGCTCATCTGTCAGTCTGTTTCTACGGCAACTCTTTCGATGTTTCATTGTACTGTATCCTACTCACTGTGTTCTTCAGATTAGGAATAGTGTTGCGTGGCTGGATAGAACATTTCAGGGGGCCACATCTGGCCCACCGGCTATAGTTTGCTCATTACCTGTTTAAATAATAAAACAAAGGGAAAATGTTCTAAGGTAAAGGAGAGGTAGGGAAACCTCAGATGATGAGAGATTTCTGGAGAAAGGTTATATAACTGAAAGATGGCAAACTGTGGGTAAAGGAAAGAGCCCATCTGCAGGTGTGCTCACCTGTGGGTGCCTCAAGAGTTCCCTTTGAGAATCATCATAGCTAAGCCAGGGTCCTGCTGGGCTCATTCCTTTACTGAAGCACTCACTGAGTTGGAAATAAAGGTATACCAGATGTTTACATCAACAGGTCTCCCAGTTTCTCTGTATTTCCAGGGATGGCAGAAGCAAGCAGACCCATTTTGTCAAATCAATAACTCTTTCTTAAGGGCCTACTCTGTGTCAGACACTGTGCTCAACGCTAGAATACAAAGACAGTTAAAAAAAATAAAAGTCCTTGCTCACCGGAACCCCATACTCTAATTGAAGAGACAACACGTAAACAACTATGTACAAATAAGATGTAAACAGGAGACATTTGAGATAATCAACAGTGTGGGATACTAAAGTGGACTAGGAAAACCTTCCTGCCAAAATAAGTTCTCTGAGTTCCCTAAAAGAGAGCAGGCGAATAGTGTGAAAACAAGAATTACATTTGCTTCTCAAAGTGCTTTCATAGCCAGTGTCCATGGGACCCCCTCTATGAGCCTTCTCTTCATTTAGGCTTCCCACAGAAGTCTTTGGTTTCAGGGTTCCTCCTACCCAATGCCCAAGAAGTTTGGCAGAGTTTTATACGTAAAGGTGAAGCTTGTTCAAACTGAAAAAGGCTTTGAACTGTTTTAGGGATCATCCCCCTCTCTAGTACAAGTAACTTTCTTTCCCAGAAGGCCTGTCGTACTTCATCTAGTCTGTTAATTTTCTTTCCCTCCCTTCCAGAGCAGACCTCTGCTCTCCCAGTAGTTCACTTTCCAACATTGGTCAGTGAGCTGCCTGGACCAGCTCTTTCTTTTTCCATTATATTGGACATGTGGGGTAAGTTGGGTGACAACCCTTTAGCTTACAGTTAAGAAGCTAGAGAGGTGAGGCTTTCTTGAAAATTTCATCTAGTTAGTTATACTAGGAAAGGCTATATACTGGGAAAATGTACATATAATAGGAAAGGGGTAATGGGTAATAACATGACACCATGTAGAAGGGAGCTGGCTGTCTAGGACTTTGAAGCATGGCTATGCATTGATGTATCTCATAGTCTGTCTGTCTACTCTATCTATCTATCTATCTATCTATCTATCTATCTATCTATCTATCTATCTATCTATCTATCTATCTATTTATCTATCTGTCTGTCTGTCTATGTCTGTCTGTGTCTGTCTGTCTATCTAATCTATCTATCTATCTCTATCCATCTATCCATCCCATCTATGTGTCTATGTCTGTGTCTATCTGTCTATCTATCTATCTATCTATCTATCTATCTATCTATCTATCTATCTGTCTGTCTGTCTGTCTATGTCTGTCTGTGTCTGTCTGTCTATCTAATCTATCTATCTATCTCTATCCATCTATCCATCCCATCTATGTGTCTATGTCTGTGTCTATCTGTCTATCTATCTATCTATCTATCTATCTATCTATCTATCTATCTATCTATCTATGTGTCTACTTTATCTATCTAACTGTCTGTCTATGTCTGTCTGTCTATCTATCTATCTATCTATCTATCTATCTATCTATCTATCTATCTATTTCTATCCATCCATCCATCCCATCTGTCTATGTCTGTGTCTGTCTTTCTATCTATCTATCTATCTATCTATCTATCTATCTATCTATCTATCTATCTATCTAATTATCTATCTCTATCCATCTATCCATCCTATCTATATGTCTATGTCTGACTGTCTATCTATCTATTTAATTATCTATCTATCTCTGTCTTTCCCTCCATTCTATCTATCTATCTATCTATCTATCTATCTATCTATCTATCTATCTATCTCTATCTCTCTCTATCTCTCTATCTATCTATATCCATCTCTATCTATCTATCTATCTATCTCTGTCTATCTCTTTCTATATCTATCTATCTATCTATCTATCTATCTATCTATCTATCTCTGTCTATATCTCTCTATCTCTCTATCCAAACTTACATATATACACATACACAGTATACATAAATATGCATATAGGTATAGCTGTGTATACATATTAACACAATGAATTTTAAAGATATAAAACACATAAGTATGTATGAATATATTTGCACACATAGACAGACACAGATACAAAGAGAAAAAGATAGAGTGGCAGGAGGGGAGAAAGAGGGGAGAGAGACAAAGAGAGACAGAGAGAAAGAGAGAGAGAGAGAGAGAGAGAGAGAGAGAGAGAGAGAGAGAGAGAGAGAGTTATTGGAATGAGGTAAAATAAAATGAGTTCTCAAAAGTCAAACACTAGGTTCTTCTTAGGCAAGTACAAGATTGCCACTGCAGAGGCACAGACCCCATCTTGGCCAGGAAAATTAGCACTGGGCGTACCTCACAAAATGTTTAAGTTAAAGCTCATTTTAATTAAGTCTCCAAGAGCCCCAGGTGTTGATCCAAAGCTTACCTGAACCTGAACTCTTGGAATCACTTGTGTCTGTTAATGCCTGCAAGAACATGCTTCCCTTGGAAGATTTTGACATCTTGGTGCTTCCCTGGACTTTGCTTCATGCCCTCCAGGTCCCTTAGGAATGCCATGTTGTATACGGCAGGGCCTCTTAGACTATGAAAGCCAAGTATTTCATAGACACAGCAAGTTTGGATTATGTAGTCTTCCTGGGAAACTGTAAGGTTCAGTTAGTGGTAGGTCTTTTTTTAAATCATCCTATCATACAATAATAATAGCAACAACAGTAACAATAGTGGTACTACACTTTTCCCTCTTCCTTCTAAATCAATAATCCTATGACTGCCTTCCAAATCTTTGTCCTTCCCATAAGCTCTGTGACTTTCTGCCCCAGTAAAGGTATGATATGACCCTGCCCTCTTTACTGTAAAATGAAGGACTTTAATATTAGCCACTGAATAGAAGACATCTTTTTCACTGAGATTCTATAGAGAAGTAAGGAGAGAGTCTCTGGTGAACCATTCCCAGAGTGATAGGGATAGAGAGATAAGATAATTCATCAGACTGAAAAGGTAGAGGGGGAGTCTTGGTGCAGGTTGCAGATTCAGGGAAACATTCCTATTGTTCTTTGGCCCTCATCTATGTATGCTATCTTAGCTCTGCTTTGGATTCTGGAAAGAGGAACTTGGTGGAAGATGTATGGAGTTGGGTTTGGAGGGTAAGAAAAAGTTGCCAATGAGGATGAAGCAAAGACATGGGACTTTTTCTGAAAACTTCCTGGACATACATGGTAGTTGGCCAAGTTAGAGTAGCTCCAACATGTCCACAGATGTTCGATATGTTCAAAGTTCATTCAATATATTCGATTATGTTCAAAGTAAAGCAAATTAATTTCAAGAACATAATAGTACCAAGAATTAGAGGAGGAAGGAAGATGATAAGGAAAGTCCCCCTGTAGGTTACTTCTGAACTGTAATGTAAAGGAAGTTAGAGATCCTTGGAGGAGGAGGTCAAGAGGGGGAATGTCCAACCTATGCAAAGGCATTGACATAGGAAATAAAATGTAAAGATAATTGACAGTCAGCTTCACTGTGAATGTAAACGAAGTGAATGGAATGAAAGGGAATGGAGGAGTTTAATATGAAATAATAATGGAAACATGGATGGCATTCAGATTTTGGAGGGTCTTAAATGCAAAGTTGAGGATTTTGCATTTTATTCCAGAGGGGATAATCATTGAAGATTTTTGTTGAGATTACAGTAGGGATGAAGGGTGTGAGGTAAGGTGATATGAATTTTACAAATGTAAATTTTGCATCTTTATGGATGCAGATTAATTATGAGTGAGAATGTAAGCAAGGGAACCAATGAAGAGGTAATTCATATATTTTAGGGGAAAGATGATGAGGGCTTGTCTGAGGGACAATGGTCATGGGACCAAATGGTGTTGGATATGTTCCTTGCGTATGAAAGATGTCTCATCCTCTAGATTGTAAAAGTAGAAGCATCATGGGCTATAAAAAGGACTGGATCCAGATGCTAGTACAGAGTAGCAGCAGTCAGAGAAGCTAATTCGAATGAAATAAAGCCCTAGCCAGGCACAGCTAGGTGGCTCTCTGGAGAGATAGCCAGGCCCACAGACTGGAGAACCTGGGTTCAAATCTCACCTTAGGCACTTCCTGGCTATATGACCCACATTCCCTGCCCCTTACTGCTCTTCCACCTTGGAACCAATGCATCATATATGCATTATATTGATTCTAAGATGGAAGGTAAGAGTTTATTTTTTTATCTAGCCATTAATTATAAATCTGCTTTAGTAAAATTAACTAGATCCTAGAGGATCTGACTCTAATAAAAAAAATAGCTATTGGTCAAAAAGGTCATAAGACTTAGAATGTCAGAACTGTGAGATTCTCTTGTCCAATGTCCTCATTTTACAGTGGAGGAAACTGAGATCTATAGAGAGGAAGTACTTACCCTCTGGGACTCTGGATTCTGAGAGGTGAATTTTTTACTTTATGTTACCCAGAATGAGGTCATTTTGATATGCCCCTGCCATTCCAAACCATGCTTTAGGGGTACACGTGGTCCCCTTCCTTGTCAATTCTAGTTCTCCTTTTATGAGGATAGGTGGAGTGAAAGATAGAGTCAGGAAGACCCAAGTTTAAATTGGTCTCTGATAAATACGATCATGAGATCATAGATCTAGAGCTGTAAAAGACTGTCAGAGCCAACCCTCTTTCCTTTTATAGATGAGGAAGATGAAGAGGACGGGAGGTTAAGAGATCTAAGCTCATTCAAGTCTGTTCAAAGTCTTCTCACTTCTAGCCTGGTATATCTGGCTTCTAATATTATTGTTAGAGAAGAATCTGAGATAAAGAAGAGGCTTCTCTTAATTTAAGAAAGAAGTATGTAAAAATTGGGCTTATGTGCACAAACGTGCAGCAATGCAGGAAAAATAAAGGATGTCCTGAGCATACCAAAAATAATAGTAACAGAAAAATCACTGAACTTCAAACCAGGAGACTTAGATTCAAAAGTTGGCTCTGCTGTTTGCCCCATATGACCCTGTTAAGTTATCTTTACTCAATTTCCTCTTCTTGAAAATGAGAGGATTGGATAAGTTCCTGCTTATTAAGGTATAGCTAATTCAAGTCAGAATTGGCTATCACACTCAACCCAATTCTGTTCCTAATTATTTCTTTTATTTCTACTCTTCACTTCGGGAGAGATACAAAACTGGTCTTTTTTTTTTTTTTTTGGCATAAAGGGAGTGGGCCTGCAATAGCCTCTCATGTCCCTTCAGGCTGTTGTTCATACTCTTATACCTTAAAGAAAGCATTTTGTACTAGAAAGAATACGGGACTTGAAATCAAACCAACTAGGTTTGAATTCCCTCTTTCTCCCCGACAGGATTTGTGGTCTCAGGCAATTCACTCATTTTCCCCTAAATCAGTGTCCTCATCTGAAAAATGAAGGAAGGGGTTTTAATCCACTACCTCTAAGGACCCTTCCAGTACTAACGGCCAGTAATTCCAGGAAAGCCCAAATTTAAACTTTCCTATTTCTTGATGACCACAGCTCAGACCTTCTAATGGCCCAAAGTCTTGGTCTCTCCCATCTACTTGCTCCCCTTGCCAAAGCTTTAAGAACTACAGTCCAGACTGAATATCCTGGTGATGTCCATCTGGACAAATTGGAGGTGATGCAGACAGAAGAGATAGAGACTGGTGTTGTCTGAGTCAATAGGACAGAGGAAACCGATCCTATCATCCATCTTCTACGTCCTGCAGTGACATTCAGCTGCTCCTCTCTCCTTGTCTGCAATTTGGGAATGAGGGACTGCATGCCTAATTGCAAGTGCTACGGGAGAGACAAGGTAATGGCTGGTGGTCTGAGCACAGCACTTGATAGCAGAAGCTAGTTCAGGCTAATTCTGGCCTTTGCTCCAACTTCCCTGAAGCCCTTAGGAAGCTTCTTCATTTCAGGAAAAAAAATATTGTTATAATGGATAGAGCACCGGACCTGGCATCAAGAATACATGGGTTCCAATCACATAACATCTACTTATCAGCTATGGGACTCTAAACAGGCTACTTAAACCAACTTGGTCCTCAGTTTCTTAATCTGTAAAATGGTGATATGGGCAGGTAGGTGGCACCGTGATAGAATTATGGGTCTTCAGTCAGGAAAAAGCTTCTTCCTTGGTTTAAATCTAGTCTCAGACACTCTCTAGCTGGGTGACTGTGCAAGTCTCTTTGCCATGTTTGCCTCAGTTTCTTTATCTGTCAAATGAGCTGGAGAAGGAAATTGCAAGCCATGCCAGTATCTTTGCCAAGAACACCCCAAATGGGGTCACAAAGAGTTGGACATGACTGAAAATAGCTGAATACACATGCATACTTAAGATAAAAATAGTGATAATAATGAGACGAATCTTTCACGATTATCCT
This sequence comes from Gracilinanus agilis, assembly GCF_016433145.1. Taxonomy (NCBI): domain Eukaryota; kingdom Metazoa; phylum Chordata; class Mammalia; order Didelphimorphia; family Didelphidae; genus Gracilinanus; species Gracilinanus agilis. The sequence continues at coordinate 80,697,807 of NC_058131.1, forward strand.
AAAGATTAAATGAGATAATGTATATAGGCATGCTTCATTAATTAGCCTTAAAATGTCATATAAAATGAACAATTATTACTGTCGTTCTTTCTTGGTAAATAAAAGGAGGTGGGTATAGGTGTTTTCCCTCTTTATAGGCATCAGAAGAGAGACTCAATGAACATAGCATTTAACAATTAAGTGACTCAAAGTCATGAGTTATATGTTGTACAGACCATCTGAGCAGGAATCCCCTCAACAACTGTCTGGAGAAAGGGTCATCCAGTTCCTGCTTGATGACATGATAGCTATTGTCAAATATTTGAAGGGCTGTCATGTGGGAGGGGAAAATTACATTTTTTCCCCCTGCTTGACATCCAGAGGGCTGAACCAGGAGCCAAGAGGAGACATTTCAGAGCAGTATACTTAAACTTGATATATGGGAGAACTGTAATGATTAGAGCTAACCCAAAAGGGAATAGCAGGCAGATCGCCCAGTGGTTAGAGCAGCAGGCCTAAAGTCAGCAAAACACGAGTTCAAATCCAGCCTAAGGTATTTACTAGCTATGTGACTCTGAACAAGTCGCTTAACCCTGTTTGCCTCAGTTTCCTCGTCTACAGACTGAGATGGAGAAGGAAATGGCAAACTACTCCAGGATCTTTAGCAAAAAAATCTTGAATGGGGTCACGAAGAGTCAGATATGACTGAACAATAACAACAACAATGGCAAGTGGCTTGCTTTTGATTATAGTCCTTGACTAGACATCTTCAGGGAAGTCAATGAAGGCATTCCTACTCAAGTCTAAGTTCAACCAAATGAGCTTCGAGATTACTTCCAACTCTGAACCACCTTGGTGTCACCTCCAGTGATAGGGAGTCTATCCACCTCCCTAGGCAGTCCATTCTGCTGTTGGAAAACACTACTAAAATAAATAAAATAAAAATAATTCCTTATAGGGAGAGGAAACTAGCTTCCCTGTTAGCTACTAATCAAGGAAAAGTAGGAAAAGATAAAGCCAAGAATAGGGGCTTAGTTATGGTTCATCATAGGTAGTATTTGGCCTTTGGATGGTCTTTGGGAATTTGTTTGCCCTTTCTGGGTTTTATAAGATTCTTAGATCTAGAGCTGGAAAGAGCCTTAGAGATAAATTATTTGAACCCTCTCATTTTATAGATGAATAAACTAGGCCCAGAGGAGGGAATGGGTTTGGCAAAGGGGTCACAAAGGCAGAAAGTAGTGGAGCAGAAAATCAAACCTGGGTCTTCTTGACTCCAAACCCCATGTTCTTTTCACTACATCATGATTTCCTTGTCTGTCAAATGGATGAAAATTCCATACTTACTCAGGAGAGTGATGAGCAGAAAAGATTACAAAACATGATGCAAGTATAAAAATAGTCATTGTTTTTCAAATGGGAAATATGTACAGCTCAGGATAATTCTAGATCTTCCCACTTTCTACAGTGATGATAAGCTATTTAGGAGGATAAAATCCATTCCTCGTCCCCCCTTTAACTGCAATGAAAGTAAATGTACACATAATATATGTAGGGCAACTATTCTTTGAACCCTTATAGAAAATAATAATGGATCATATTTCTATAGCACCTTAACTACCAAAAAATAACATTCCATTAAGGTAGGCAGCGAAAGTTATTATGCCCACTCTGTGGATGAGGAAATTGAGACTCAGAGATGTCAATTGTTTCAGTCATAGATTCTATAAATTATAGGATGGGGATGTAGAGATGAACTAATTCAATCTCTCATTTTACACGAGGGGTTAATCAGAACTGACACTTGTCCAAAGTCAAACAGGACCAGGATTTGAACCCAGTTCTTCCGATTCCAGATCCAGCCATTTTTCTAATAAAAATTTTGTTATTCAGTCATTTTCACTCATGTTTGATTCTTCATGAACCCATTTGGGGTTTTCTTGGCAAAGATACTGGAGTGGTTTGCCATTTCCTTCTCCAACATTAATAATACTAGGGTCATCTAGTCAAACCACTACCCAAACTGAAATCTGATTCTCTATATATTCAACAAGAGGTTATTTAGCATTTGATTGAAGTCAAGTTACATCAATAGGCACTTATTAAGCACCTACCATATGCCATGTACTGTGCTAAGCACTAGGGATATAATGAAAAGAAATAATAATTAAAAAACTAGTCCCTGCTTTGAAGAAGTTGAAGGTTTAAAGGGGGAGATATACAAAGACCTATGTACAATCAAGATATATACAGGAGAAACTGGATATCATCTCAGAGAGAAGACACTATAGTTAAGAACGAACAGAACAGAATTTTAGGGAAAGACCTCCAGGGATGGGAAAAAAGTATTGTTGGAAGAAACCCATTCTATTTTGTACAGCTCTGAATGTTAAGCAGTTTGCTTTGCTTTTCCATTACATAAAATGGAATTCTTCAGCTCCTATTACTTTTCACGTATCAACTCCTGTTTTCTGGGAGCAGGCAGGAAAGGTGACTTATCCAAAGTCACACAACTAGCAATTGGCAGAGTTGAGACTAGAAGCTAGATCTTCTCATACCCAGACCAGGAATCTGTCTACTTTCCTCCACATTTTTAATAAAAAGCAACAATGAAAAAAGAGTTCAAAAAAAGAACACTTGAAATGGACAACAGGGAAGTCGTTCCCAAGCTTCTGCTAAATGGTAATTAAAATAGAAAAACCACACGAAGATCCTACTTCAAAATCTCAAACATGATCAGCATACAAATGGGAAGCCTATTGCAAGCATAATAACATAGAAGCAAAATGAAAAAAAAATCAATGAGATAAACTAGATTTTGAAAAGAGAAATAAAATCTGCCTTAGCTCTTACCATATATCATGCCTCTTTTGGCATTCATTGACAACTCTGTGCTAAGGATAGAAGGCAGGATTCTTACAGATCTCCACCACAAATACACTATGTGATCCAGAGGGCATTCCTTCTCCTTCCAGCTTGAGTGTTCCTCCTATGTAAAATGGAAAGGGCTAGGGCTGAATGGGTGGGTTCCTTCTGGATCTGACATTCCACAGCCAAGTCTACTCTTCTACTCTCCAGCAATTGAAAAAGTTGGCTAAGGCATATCAGTCAGACTTTCCCTTTTCTGAGTTTCAGAATCCTCTTTCATTCATCTTTTACCCTCCTCATCCCTTATTCCCCTGTGTTGTCCTCTAAGTTAATTTTCCTTTTTTTTTTAGACAAATAGGGTTAAATGCCCTGCCCCAGGTTACAAAGCTAGTAACTGTTTGCGGCTGGATTTAACTTCATGAGGCTGGGTCTTCCTGACTCCAACTCCGGGACTCTATCCATTGTGCCACCTATCCATCCCACAATTAATGCTTTCTCCATCACAGCTTTGATGGCTAGATCCTTCTTTTCCTTTATCCTACTCCACAACACTCATCTCTAGTCATCTGGACTAGCTCTCAAAGTTTTCTGACCTTCAATCTAGTTCATTTTCAACCTTATCCTTCAAGGAACCAAACTATAATCACCCCAAAGTTCATGTATGACCATTTAACTTTTCTCCAGGAAAGCTTTTTGCCTATGGCTGAGTTGGAAACAAACATAGGCAGCAGCCGCATACTTTGGGGCACTCTAAACCAGATTAAAATGTAAATGCAAAATATTTACCAAAAAATAGAAAATATTTACTAAGACTAAGTCTAAAAACACAGTAAAGCATAGATAGCATTACCTTATTAAGCTAAGTCAATATGCAGCTGCAGGGATCCCTAGAGTACGGATTAGTGGTCCCTGTTTCTATTTGAGTTGATCCCACTAACCTATGGAAATAAATACAAACTTCTTTGCTTAGTATTTAAGGCCATTTACAATATGTCTTCAACCTTTGCAGTCTTTTCTTACATTACTCTTAGTCACATACTTTATTCAGTTGTATTTTTTTCAGTTGTATCTAATTTTTTTATGACCCTATTTAAGGTTATCTTGGCAAAGATATTGGAGTGGTGTGCCAGCTCATTTTATAGATGAGAAAACTGAGGCAGAGTTTAGTGACTTGCCCAGGGTCATCCAGCTAATAAGTGTCTGAGGACAGATTTGAACTCAGGAAGATGAGTCTCCCTGACTTTAGGTCCAGTGTCTATCCATCATAGCCTACCTTTTTACGTTGTAACTCCTTAGGGATAGAAATGTTGCTGTTCTTCATATTTGTATCCCTGGGGCTGGTCCTTTCATACAGTAAGTGCTTAATACTTGTTTGTTGTTGAACTGAAAACAGATGCAGGCAGATGTCTGGGCAGCAGAGTAACGCAGTGATCAGAGCAGCAGCAGTTGGGGGTCGGAAGCTAATCCCAGATTCCTATTGAGTTTAGTGTTAGCACAGTCAGTGAGGCAGGGAAGTCAGACTGTGAGGCAGGAAGGCAGCAGCTGTTGTCAATAATCCAAATGAGGACACTACCTTCTCTCTTCCTTTGAGACTGCCTATAGGAAGTATATTAAAAAACAAAACAAAACAAAAAATAACCACTACCACCACCCTCAAAAAAACACAAAAAACCGTCATGTACCATTGAGGTCTCTGGGTTGGTATTTCCCAAACTGACTCATATACTAGGGATGGAAAGGAGATTGCTTTGGGAGAAGAGAGAACAATAAAGCCCAGAGTAAAGCATGACTATGTTATAGAATACACGTATGGTTTGGGGAAGTCTGATCACCTGGATGGCTCTCCTTGTGTGGCTTTAGCTGTGCTTTCTTGGGCTGAATATGTTCCTAGGGAAAGGCTTATGATTTGGGATGATCTGTGAGCTCCCTAAGGTCCCTGTCACAGAGCTCACCAAAGGGATTGGCAACAGACCCAAAGTCAACAATGACTTCAACAACACCGTCCTGAGCCCTTCCTTATTCCCTTTGGTAGAGGTCATAGATAGCATCTTGGTTTCAGCATCCCATACAGTGGTAGCTGGGTATATGGCTCCTCCTGATTAGTCCTGAGGGTAGCCTTTGTTTGCTGGGTCTGCATGAAAAGAGCAAGGTTATGGAGTAAGGTTCAGGATGGAATCTCTTGAATAAAAGATCATTGTCTCAAAGAAATGTTTAGACTATCTCTGGGGTGTTTCAACAATATTAGTCTAAGATCTTCCTACTTTACAAGGGACTAGGGACAGCTAGGTGGCATAGTGGATAGAGCACTGGGCTTGGAATCAGGAAGATTCCTCTTCATGAGTTCGAATCCAGCCTTAAATACACATTAGCTGTATGACTCTGGGCAGTCTTTTAACCTTATCAGTTCCTCATTTGTAAAATGAGCTGGAGAAGGAAATATTAAACTGCTCTAGGAACTATGCTAAGGAAACTCAATTTAGGATCATGAAGAATTGGACATTACCAAAGTGACTCAACAACAACAAGGGGCAGAGGGGACAACTAGTTGGCACAAAGATCACTTAACCCCTATTGCCTAGCCCTTACTGCTCTTCTTCCTTGGAATGAAAACACAATATTGATTCTAAAACAGAAGGTAAAAGTTTGAAAAAACAAACAAAAACAACAAGGGACAGAAATAGGTGTTAGGGCATTGGTTCTGGGTTTAGATGGGAAACAGTAGGAATAGCTCTATGTATAGACAGAGTGCTTGTCCTTTGTGATATTTGGATTTTAGAGGTGCAGATAGAAGATTAACCAAATAAAATTATTTCCAGTAATCTGTTATGACTTCTAAAAAATTTCATTATTAAGAATGATGCCTTAGGGGACAACTGGGTGGCACAGTGAATTGAGAGCCAGGTCTAGAGATGGGAAGCCCTAGGTTCAAATCTGACCTGAGATACCGCCTAGCTGTGTGACCCTGGGCAAGTCATTTAACCCCCATTGCCTAGCACTTACCACTCTCCTGCCTTAAAACCAATACACAGTATTGATTCAAAAACAGAAGGTACAGGTTTAAAAAACAATGAAGCCTTCTCTAATGAGAGGAGGGAAAGGAGAGTATTTTAATGTAACAATAAATATATAAATTTCATTTAAATTTATTTATTATAAATTATATTATAATTGTATAATTATTTATATTTAGTACACTCATTATNGACTTTCCCTTTTCTGAGTTTCAGAATCCTCTTTCATTCATCTTTTACCCTCCTCATCCCTTATTCCCCTGTGTTGTCCTCTAAGTTAATTTTCCTTTTTTTTTTAGACAAATAGGGTTAAATGCCTTGCCCCAGGTTACAAAGCTAGTAACTGTTTGCGGCTGGATTTAACTTCATGAGGCTGGGTCTTCCTGACTCCAACTCCGGGACTCTATCCATTGTGCCACCTATCCATCCCACAATTAATGCTTTCTCCATCACAGCTTTGATGGCTAGATCCTTCTTTTCCTTTATCCTACTCCACAACACTCATCTCTAGTCATCTGGACTAGCTCTCAAAGTTTTCTGACCTTCAATCTAGTTCATTTTCAACCTTATCCTTCAAGGAACCAAACTATAATCACCCCAAAGTTCATGTATGACCATTTAACTTTTCTCCAGGAAAGCTTTTTGCCTATGGCTGAGTTGGAAACAAACATAGGCAGCAGCCGCATACTTTGGGGCACTCTAAACCAGATTAAAATGTAAATGCAAAATATTTACCAAAAAATAGAAAATATTTACTAAGACTAAGTCTAAAAACACAGTAAAGCATAGATAGCATTACCTTATTAAGCTAAGTCAATATGCAGCTGCAGGGATCCCTAGAGTACGGATTAGTGGTCCCTGTTTCTATTTGAGTTGATCCCACTAACCTATGGAAATAAATACAAACTTCTTTGCTTAGTATTTAAGGCCATTTACAATATGTCTTCAACCTTTGCAGTCTTTTCTTACATTACTCTTAGTCACATACTTTATTCAGTTGTATTTTTTTCAGTTGTATCTAATTTTTTTATGACCCTATTTAAGGTTATCTTGGCAAAGATATTGGAGTGGTGTGCCAGCTCATTTTATAGATGAGAAAACTGAGGCAGAGTTTAGTGACTTGCCCAGGGTCATCCAGCTAATAAGTGTCTGAGGACAGATTTGAACTCAGGAAGATGAGTCTCCCTGACTTTAGGTCCAGTGTCTATCCATCATAGCCTACCTTTTTACGTTGTAACTCCTTAGGGATAGAAATGTTGCTGTTCTTCATATTTGTATCCCTGGGGCTGGTCCTTTCATACAGTAAGTGCTTAATACTTGTTTGTTGTTGAACTGAAAACAGATGCAGGCAGATGTCTGGGCAGCAGAGTAACGCAGTGATCAGAGCAGCAGCAGTTGGGGGTCGGAAGCTAATCCCAGATTCCTATTGAGTTTAGTGTTAGCACAGTCAGTGAGGCAGGGAAGTCAGACTGTGAGGCAGGAAGGCAGCAGCTGTTGTCAATAATCCAAATGAGGACACTACCTTCTCTCTTCCTTTGAGACTGCCTATAGGAAGTATATTAAAAAACAAAACAAAACAAAAAATAACCACTACCACCACCCTCAAAAAAACACAAAAAACCATCATGTACCATTGAGGTCTCTGGGTTGGTATTTCCCAAACTGACTCATATACTAGGGATGGAAAGGAGATTGCTTTGGGAGAAGAGAGAACAATAAAGCCCAGAGTAAAGCATGACTATGTTATAGAATACACGTATGGTTTGGGGAAGTCTGATCACCTGGATGGCTCTCCTTGTGTGGCTTTAGCTGTGCTTTCTTGGGCTGAATATGTTCCTAGGGAAAGGCTTATGATTTGGGATGATCTGTGAGCTCCCTAAGGTCCCTGTCACAGAGCTCACCAAAGGGATTGGCAACAGACCCAAAGTCAACAATGACTTCAACAACACCGTCCTGAGCCCTTCCTTATTCCCTTTGGTAGAGGTCATAGATAGCATCTTGGTTTCAGCATCCCATACAGTGGTAGCTGGGTATATGGCTCCTCCTGATTAGTCCTGAGGGTAGCCTTTGTTTGCTGGGTCTGCATGAAAAGAGCAAGGTTATGGAGTAAGGTTCAGGATGGAATCTCTTGAATAAAAGATCATTGTCTCAAAGAAATGTTTAGACTATCTCTGGGGTGTTTCAACAATATTAGTCTAAGATCTTCCTACTTTACAAGGGACTAGGGACAGCTAGGTGGCATAGTGGATAGAGCACTGGGCTTGGAATCAGGAAGATTCCTCTTCATGAGTTCGAATCCAGCCTTAAATACACATTAGCTGTATGACTCTGGGCAGTCTTTTAACCTTATCAGTTCCTCATTTGTAAAATGAGCTGGAGAAGGAAATATTAAACTGCTCTAGGAACTATGCTAAGGAAACTCAATTTAGGATCATGAAGAATTGGACATTACCAAAGTGACTCAACAACAACAAGGGGCAGAGGGGACAACTAGTTGGCACAAAGATCACTTAACCCCTATTGCCTAGCCCTTACTGCTCTTCTTCCTTGGAATGAAAACACAATATTGATTCTAAAACAGAAGGTAAAAGTTTGAAAAAACAAACAAAAACAACAAGGGACAGAAATAGGTGTTAGGGCATTGGTTCTGGGTTTAGATGGGAAACAGTAGGAATAGCTCTATGTATAGACAGAGTGCTTGTCCTTTGTGATATTTGGATTTTAGAGGTGCAGATAGAAGATTAACCAAATAAAATTATTTCCAGTAATCTGTTATGACTTCTAAAAAATTTCATTATTAAGAATGATGCCTTAGGGGACAACTGGGTGGCACAGTGAATTGAGAGCCAGGTCTAGAGATGGGAAGCCCTAGGTTCAAATCTGACCTGAGATACCGCCTAGCTGTGTGACCCTGGGCAAGTCATTTAACCCCCATTGCCTAGCACTTACCACTCTCCTGCCTTAAAACCAATACACAGTATTGATTCAAAAACAGAAGGTACAGGTTTAAAAAACAATGAAGCCTTCTCTAATGAGAGGAGGGAAAGGAGAGTATTTTAATGTAACAATAAATATATAAATTTCATTTAAATTTATTTATTATAAATTATATTATAATTGTATAATTATTTATATTTAGTACACTCATTATATTTATATTATATATTATATAATTATATAGAATTAATATATATATATAGAATTATTATAGAATTATATAGAATATACATATTCTAGAAGGAAAAAAGACCAGGCTAATATTAGAAAAGCTAGGTTTTAGTCAAGTCTTGGTCAAATAATTACCTATTGTGGGGCCCAGGACAAAAACATATTCTCTGAATCTCAGTTGCTTCATCCTTAAAATGGGTATGGTAATCCCTGCCATATAAACTTGTTAGTTATACTTGACAGGCAAATTCTGATGACTAGGGAAGGATGGGGAATAGAATAAGGAGTAAAAGCATTTATATATCACCTACTATGTGCCAGGCATTGTACTAAGTGCTTTAAAAAATAATTTCAAAGAAATATCTCATTTGATCCTTACAATAACTCCGAGGTGTTGGTGCTATTACTATCCCATTTTATAATTGAAGAAACTGAGGCAAACAGAGGGTCACCCAGTTACTATTTGGGGTCAGATTTAAACTTGGGTTTTCCTGATTCCAGGACCAGAACTTTATTCACTGCCCTACTATCTGCTGCCTCTAAAAAGAATAGTGGGAGAAAAGGAAGAAAAGGGATGCCTTTGATAGAGAATTGGCCAGGGTGAACTCAATCCTGAAGTGAGGGAAGTCTCAGCACGTGCTGTAGTCATTAAAAAGCATCAGAGAGCTGAGCGTGAGGAGTTAAAGATTCTCAAGACAAGCATCCTTTGTTTTTTAGTTTTTCTTAGGCTGGCCCTGTGTGTTTTCTCTTCCATGCAGACCCAAGGAAAGACTTCAGCAAATATATATTTTGCTTATATACAGATCTTGCTTCTCTCCATTAATTTTCATTTCCCAAGATTCAACCCATGTTTCCATTCCAATCATTTTGGCCCAGGTTCTGTTTTCCAAACTATTAGCTGCTGTTTGCTAATTTCCATCTACAAGACTTGTTTCCCATTGAAGAGAATGAAATGTCCTCCCTATTTTAGTCATCATGCAGGGATGCTGTCAGTGCTGGTCCATGGTGCCCTATGGTCAAAGAGATGCTCGCCTGGAAACTAGACCAAAGGATTTGGGGCCATGGAGTGTGATGACCTTCAACGCTGGACTGTGGTTGGACTAAAGAGAAATAGCAGTAGGAGGCATCGGAGTTATATCACAATAAGCTCCTATTCTGATGCTGGAATCCTTTATCCAGGTGAGTGGAGAAATGTTCTTTGTAAGACAAGTAGGTACAGGGCTCAGCTAGGTAGCACAGTGAATTGAACAGAACATCAAGTCTGGGGTCAGATGGATAGGTTCAAATCTGGTTTCAAACACACTTTTGTAGCTGTGTGACCTTGTACAAGTCACTTAACCCTGATTTCCTAGCCCTGACTGTTCTTCTGCCTTGGAATTGATACTTAGTATTCACTCTGAAACACAAGATAAGGGTTAAGGAAAAAAAGAAAAAAAGAGGAAATACAAGCTTTTTTCCCCCTCATGGAATACTAGATATGAACACTAGGAAGGAAAGATTATTATTAAGAATTATTGGGGGCAGCTGGGTAGCTCAGTGGATTGAGAGCCAGGCCTAGAGACGGGAGGTCCTAGGTTCAAATCCGGCCTCAGACACTTCCCAGCTGTGTGACCCTGGGCAAGTCACTTGACCCCCATTACCTACCCTTACCAATCTTCCACCTATAAGTCAACACACAGAAGTTAAGGGTTTAAAATTTTAAAAAAAAGAATTATTATAAAGAATTGTTTATTCTAATAGAGCTTCCTATCTCTCTCTAGCCCTAAACACTAACATCTAAAATAGTACCTCTCTGTCCTCAGTCGGGTTACAAGAATTATCATTTCCCATCATTCCCCAAACATGTCATTCTTTCTCATTTTTCTGTTTCTTTCTATGGCTGGACTCTTCAGTCAGTCTTCTGGGTTTGGAACCTTGAGGGATGTAGACCTTTCATTCCCCACTTTCATTTTCAGTCATCAGGTCCTTAGATTCTCCTTCTGAACTCTCTTCAATACTGATTCCTTCTTCTCTGCAACCACTCCATGTTTCCTATCTCATCTATTATAATAGTGTCCTAATTAGTCTTCTGGGCAGCTAGGTGGTACAGTGTATAGAGCACTGCACTTGTAATCAGGAAGACTCCTTCATGAGTTCAAATCCAGCCTCAGACACTTACTAGCTGTGTGACCCTGGGCAAATCATTTATCCCGGTTTGCCTCAGTTTCCTCACCTGTAAAAATGAACTGGAAAAGGAATTGACAAAATACTCCAGTATCTTTACCAAGAAAATCCCAAAATAGGATTGTGATGAGTTGGACAGGACTGAAACAACTGAACAACAAAATTAGTCTCTTCTCTCAATCTGCTGCCATTCACATCCTCTAGATCAGGGGTTCTTAACCTGGTGTCCTTGAAGTTTACACACACACACACACATACACACACACATACATATATATATTATATACACACATATACATATATAATTTTAATAATCTTAAATATTTTATTTTTTGTACTTAAAATATTATTTAGAGAAAAATTCCACAGATTTTACTAGACTGCCAGATGGGTCTGTGGCATAAAAAAGAATCCAAAAGGTTAAAAAAAAACTATTTAGATTTACCATCCTTTATCAAAATCTTTCTTTGGCTCCTGAGAGGAGATGAAGCTGCATCACAGAATTCCACACTGCTCCCACCCCAGAACTCCAAGGGCCATGAATGCCACACTCCCTACTAACTATGGTCAAATTCACAGATCTACACCTGGCATTCAAGGCTCCTCTGTTTTGTAAGGTAGGATGGGGCTATCACTCTTTTAAGTTGGAATTCTCTTTATTTTTCCTGAAAGTCAGCATTAGGAAACAGACATAGATTGATTTAATCATGCCCATCACTAACAAACTTTCAGAGAAACTTCAGCTCTGGAAGAGACCTAAAAGTTGGGAGGAAGGGAGAGAGAGCAAAGAGGGAAGGGAGAAAGGCTGGGAAAGGGAGCCTAGGAAGTCAATGTATCATCCTGGAGTTTACCGAGTTAATAAAGTTATTAAACTTTTTTTTAAGAGTCAGAGACAGACAGGAAAGCAGAAGAAAAAATTTGAGCCCTGCCCTCTGCCTTTAGGCTGTGCAAGCCCAAGGAGAGAAAGCCAGAGCAGTGTGGTATATACAAGCAAGATCACAGATCTGGCTGGGCTGGGCTGGGCTGAGGCTCAATAGCACCAGACAACTTGAGTTTTAGTTTTTCCACTAACTCTGAGTGATGGTGGGTGGACTTTTCCTCATCAATAAAACAGAGAGGTGGGTGGACAAGACCACTTCTAAGTTCTTTTCTAGCTTAAATAATAACTAAATAATAAATAACCTATTAACTAAAGCAGATTTCCTTTCTCTGAACCTCTTTTTCCCTCTGTAAAATGGGAAGAAGGGATAAGGAGTCAAATGGTCTTTATAGCCCTAGGCAGTCAACAAGCATTTATCAAATTTTTACTCTTAGTGGCATTCTTAAGAGCCAAATTTAGTAAATAAATAAATGAAAATTAAAGAGAGAGAGAGAGAGAGAGAGAGAGAGAGATCCCCTGTCTGGGTCTCAGGTTCTTCACCTGTCAAGTGTATGGGTGGGGTGGGGATGAGTAGACTTGAATAGATGGATATATATTCACCACAGCATTCATTAGGGCTTGAGAATCAGAACTGGGACAGGCAGTGTTTTTATCTGTAAAATGGGGAGAAGGAAAGGGCTGCTCTAGGGAAGCTAGAAGGCCTTTAAATCCTTGAGTGTCAGAGCAAACAGGCTGGGCATCACAGGAAGAACTGGACCTTTAAGGTCCACAGTACAGGGGCCTCGGGTTCAGGCTCCATTGCCTTCGCTTTTCTTATAAAAACTTGGCTTTTTTTTTTTTTTTTTTTTTTTTTTTTTTTTGTGAATCCCCAGGGCGAGGAAAGGCTGCAACCCAGTCTGCAGGGATCCTGGAGCTGGCCAGAAGAGCAGGGTGGGGCTTGTTGAAGTCCTTGTTGGTCATTGGGCAGCCAGCTCAGCAACAGCCAGACCAGGGCCAATAAGACGTGTGCCTGGCTGGGCTCAGAGCCAGGAGCCCGGGAGGGGTGGGGTATGTGTGTGTGGGGGTGCCCAAGGCTTCTTTTCCTTGCCAAGGCTACAAACAAAGGTGCTTTTGGAGACGCCAGAGTTCAAGTTTCTCTCCTTTTGCAAATTATCTCCACTAGCCTGGAGTGGATTGTGCTCCCCCTGCCCATCACGGCTGACTTTTGACATGGTCCAAGTAAGAAACTCTAAAGGCCAAGGCCAAGTGGCTCTCCTTTGGAACCTCCCTAGAAAAGTCTGCAAAGCACCTCTCTCTCTCTCTCTCTCTCTCTCTCTCTCTCTCTCTCTCTCTCTCTCTCTCTCTCTCTCGATATAGATAGATAGATGTTGGAGATATGTATATATATATATATATATCGATATATCTATTGATATATCCATATGGAGATATATATCGATATATTGATATATATATCTCCAACATCTATCTATCTCATCTGTCATTTATTATCTATCATCTATCTCTCCAACATCTGTCTATCTGTCCATCTATCTATCTCTCCATCTCTCCAACATGTTTCTATATCATCTATCTTCTATTAATCTCTCCAGTATTTGTCTGTCTGTGTCTATCTGTCTATCTGTCTGTCTACTTGTCTATATATCTTTCTATCTCTCCAACATGTATCTAACTACTTATCTCTCTATCTCTATCTCTCCATCTCTCTAACATCTATCATCTATGATTCTCCCCAACATCTGTCTGTGTCTGTCTGTCCGTCTATCTATGTCTATCTATCTATCTATCTATCTATCTATCTATCTATCTATCTATCTATCTATCTATCTGTCTACCTTCCCATCCACCCATCCACACACCCAGCATGGACCACAAAGGTACCAGAGAAGGAAGGGGCCTTGGAGGCTATCTCAGCCAACTCCTTCTCAAAGGGGATGTGACTGGGACAAGGTCATATTGGATCTGTGTGTATTACCGGCAGAGAGCTGTGATTTATTCTGGACCCCAAGCTTCACCTGTGGCAAATTTCCTGAGGTCCAGGCATCCAGGCAAATCACTTATCTATAATGAACAATATTGCCTGGGCCATGCAGAGGTTAAATGATGGCAAGTCTGTGTTAGAGGCAAGATTTGAACTCAGATTTCCTAATTTCAAGGCAAGTGTTCTTAACTTGGGGTCTGAGAATGTTTTTAAAATTATAATTATTTCAATAGTAACAAGTTTCTTTTCTAATCTGATGCATTTTATTTTAGGCATATTAAGAGGCAAATAAAATATCCTATGTAAAGGGCCTCTCAAACTTTAAAATCCTCTATAAATGTTAGCTAGTTATTATGAAATCCATAAGTTTCACCAGACTGCCATGACTCAGAAAAGCTGGAGGTCCTCTGAATTATAGCATGCTGCAGACTTAACTATCCAAACCCAAAGAACAGGATTTGAAGTAGCAGAGCCATAATTTTAAAGGAAAGAGTCTAGGATTTGAATTTTTGTTGATATACTTGCTGTGTAAGTATATAAGCCAGTTATAGCTTCTCTGTTTTTGAGCCCTAATGACCCCTAGGAAATCATCAACCTCTCCAGAGCCTTTTCTTTTCTTTTTTTTTATTTCTATTTGAAAAATGGAGTTTGGACTAGATCATGACTTTGTGATCTGGAATCTGTGAACGTGTTTTTAGAAATAAGCTTTCAATATAATTTATTTCCTAAGCGGTTCAGTAGATTTGGAAGACTGGAAAACCTGAATTCAAATCCTGCCTCAGACCCTTACTCTGACTCCTGGCAATTTTTGTCTGACTCAGTTTCCTCATATGTAAAATGGAGATAACAATACCACCTATCTTAAAGGTGTTGTGAGAATTAAATTACATACTATTTGTAAAGAGCTTTTAAATCCTCGAAACATGCTCATGTGCTATTTAGTTTCATTACTGTTTTGTTTCGTTAAAAACATCATTCTGGAATAGTGTCCAGAAGCCTCACCAGGTTGCCTGAAGGGGTCTAGGACACACACAAAAAGATTAAGGATCTCTGGTCTAGATAATCTGTAAGGTCCCTTCCAGGTCTTAGCCTGATAACGAATGAACAAAATGCCACTGGGATGGCATTCAAGGTTTTAAATACACATTCAGATTCAAATCTGCCTCTGTGGATGTCCACTTGTAAACTCAGAACTTGCTTTACATTTGTGGAGAGTCTTCTCTTATCTCTCTTCTCCACATGGATGTTTCATGATTATCTGCAACCCCATACTACCAAAAAGGACAGCTTACAGTCTCTGTTTCTTTCCCTCTCCTCATCTCTTTTTTTCCTCTCCTTAATCAAAGTATTTTCTTCTCTTGAATACAGCACTTTATGTCCCATCCTCACACAAAAAACACCTTTATCTCCTCTTGTTCTCAATTTACCTTTTTTTTAAAAATATACTTACCTTCTGTCTTAGAATTGATGCTAAATATTTATTTCAAGGCAGAAGAGCTGTAAGGTCTAGGCAATTGGGGTTAAGTGACTTGCTCAGGGTTAAATGTGTGAGATGAGATTTGAACCCCAGTACTACTGAATCTAGGTTTGGTGCTCTAGTCACTCTTCTGACTAGTTGCTTCTCAATTTACCTTTAAATTTCAGCTCCAGCTTCCCTCCTCCATGAAGTCTCCCTTTTCATTCCTCTGGCCCTTAAAAGTGATCTGTATCCTCATATCTTTCATAGAACTTAAGGAAAAAAAATGGCACTAGTTAGTTAATCAGTCAATGAGCATTTATTAAATGCTTGCTCTGTGCCAGACACTGTGTTAAGCCTTAGTAGGTACTACCATACAGTTCAAACCTCAGATATGTGTTGTCTGACCTTAAACACATCACCTTCTTTATTATAAATATAAATAATAATAACCCCTATCTCCTAGAGTTGTTGCAATGATCAAATAAGATGATATTCATAAAATACAGTTCTAGCACATTGTTATTGTTTATAACTTCCTTCTTAATTAATTACCATGATTATTAAATAATAGAAGAAGCTGAAGAATGGACAGCACCTACACCCCAGTAAAACCATCTCAGCTGATGGGCTAAACCAAGTTGAAGTTAACAGTCAGACCTTAAATCTGTTGGTGAACTGGGGGATGTCTAACCTAAGGATGGAAAGACTTCTGTCAAATAAATGGTCAGATGAGAACAGCTTGTTCCAAGGGCAATGGAAGGTGGCAGAAGATGTTTTGGAGTACCTAGAACTTGGTCAGACCTGGATGATGCCAAGGTCATCCACTGCATCCTGGGCCTTGGCCATTCTTCCTGACTTTTCTCTTGCCACTGAACTTCAATGATTCTGGAAGATAAAGAGAGGTGGACAACTTAGTGTAACTCTGCCCCACTCAAATTTATTTCACTCCTTGATATCATTGGTTCTCTTTGAAAATAAAGGAGAAAAAACATGAGATATTTAGAGCTTGTAAGGATGGGATTTGTGCAAGGGGAATGGAACAAAAGGAGCCAGAGAAGGAGTGGCTGACCGTTGGTGACAGTTAATGGCAGTTGAGACCAGAGAGGATTCTGGAAAATTCTCCAGAGGAAGAAGGAGGAGAAGAGCTTCTGGTGGAGAACTGGGAGGAGAGAGGAGGAGGACATCCCAGCTCAGATGCAGTCCTGAGGATTTCCTGAGGATCTTTCTTTGGACATCAAAACCCTCATTCCCTGGTCAAAGATTCCATCGCATCTCACCCACCAAGACTTCAATCATAGAGTCAGCTAAGTGTTTGGACTCCATTTTGGGAGCGATCTCTTAGTCTCCTTCTCCCATTACCCAGCCTTGAGACCCCCTTTTAGTCAAAACTTACAATTATAGAAAAGGATAGAAACAGAAAACTAGAAATAGAAACAGAAGGAGAAGGGGTGGGGGCAGAAGCTTAGGAGTGGGAACCCCAAAGGTCCCCACCCAAGCAAAGTACCCCATAGAAATAGAGAAGAGGATACCCCAAAATCCCTCTGCCCTTCACCCCTTTCCCCAACCCATGAATTGTGAATAATAAAAGCCATTCATTAGTCAGATAGTGTTCCAGAGTACCTGAGAGACAGCAAGGGGGAGGGGAACCACAGCTTGGTCTGACTGTCCATCTTGAAGCCAGACCACCTGCTGTGAAGTTGACTGACCTCGGGGGAGGCTTGTGTGAACCCAGCCCTCATTCAGAATTGTATTGGGGCACCACATACCTCATCTTATAGGAAAGCCTTGCCCTCAACTCCTGTGGGGCAGCATGACCATCCAGGTCACCCAGTTTCGGGGTGACACCCCCTTTAAGTCTCCCAGTGTATATTTGGCCCTGAGGGGAGTGCTGGAGGAGAGTCACCATGTAGACTCTCTCTATCTCTCCTCTATCATAACATTGGTTACAGGCTCTTTTTTATTGTTACAAGCTGGAAAAAGAGTCTCAAAACTATTTGGTCCCATTCCTCAATTGACAAATGGCCAAAGGATATGAAAAAGCAATTTTAAGATGAAGAAATCAAAGCCATCAATAACCATATGAAAAAATATTCTAAATCATTCTTTACCAGAGAAATGCAAATTAAAACAATGCTGAGGTACCACCTCACACCTATATGATCAGCCAATATGGCAGTAAATGAAAGTGGAAAATGTTGGAGATGATGTGGCAAAATCGGGATACTAATGCATTTCTGGTGGAGTTGTAAACTGATCCAACCATTTGGGAGGGCAATTTGGAACTATACCCAAAGAATTATAAAACTGTGCATACCCTTTGATCCAGTAATGCCACTACTGGGTCTGTATCCCAAAGAAATAATAAAAAAAGGAAAAGGTCTTACTCATATAAAAACATTTGTATCAGCTCTTTTTATAGTACAAAGAATTGGAAGTTGAGGGAATGTTCATCAACTGGAGAATGGCTCAACAAATTGTGGAACATGTTGGTAATGTAATATTATTATGCTATAAGAAATGATAAGATGATTTCTGAAAAAAAAATGGAAAGATCTGCTGGAACTGATGCAGAATGAAATAATCAGAATAGGGAAAAAAGTGTACACAATAACAGCAAAATTGGACAATGATTATCTGTAAAAACTTGGCTACTCTCAGGAAGGCAATGATCTGGGACAATCCTGAAAGACCTATCACAGGGAACACTATCCACCTCCAGAGAAATAACCATTGGAGTTGTCTTTCACATCAGTGTATCTTTGATTTTATTTTGGGGTTTCTGTTATGTATGAGCGTGTTCTTACAATGATGACCAATATGGAAAAAATGCAAAAAAAAGCTATCTTGTCCAACCCCCTTATTTTACAGATGAAGAAACTGAGGCTCAGAGGCATTAAATAATTTGCTCATGGCATAAGAAGAGCAAAATGGACAAGTGGGTTTTGAATTCAAGTCCTTTCTCCAAATCCACTGCTCTTTCCACATTAGCATGTTTTATGTTCATCATCCAGATTGTAAACAGCTTCAGGGCAGGAATCATGTTAGGTTAGGGTCTTGTCTATCTTTTCCTGCTGAGCTCATCATAGGGCACTTCCCCAAAGGAGTCGCCAATCTCTAATAAAAGTTGGTGGCATTCAATTGCATTGTCCCCTTTTTCTCACACATTCACCCACTTGGCAAGTCTGTCTTTATTACTTTCTGAAGTGGTCATTCAAAGCTTGAGTCGATTAAGTGAGAGTATAGACTTTCTCAGATGCATTTATGTACTTAAGTATGTGTTTGGGAGAAGGTATGAAGAGGAGAGAAGGGGATTCAGGCTTTTCTAACAGGCAGGCACAACCCTGATTAACAACTGTGCTCTGTCCCTGCAGGGACATTAGGGAGGGTTTGGAACAGACTCCTAGTCCACGAAATGTATATTTGGGGGACTTTCTAGTGGCCTTTTAGTACCAGTCCATATGAGTGCTCTAGCCAGGGCAGAGCCAAAGCATACTCCTTGGGGTTCTAAGCATTTTAGGACTTTTTGAGTGTGCTGGCTGAATATCCCATGCCTGTTGCCCCCCAATTATACAGAGAGAGAGAGAGAGAGAGAGAGAGAGAGAGAGAGAGAGAGAG
>NC_058131.1:80719788-80741907 GCF_016433145.1 Gracilinanus agilis
TTATAAACTATTTTACATTAAATTATAAAAATATAAATAAATACATGTCATATGTTTATCTTTTAATATTATTTATACATTTATTTTATTTATATTTATTTATATGTATATTCTCCAATATACATATACACACATAGTACATATGCTTATATGCCCACACAACTCTGTGTACAACTATCTGTTAAGATAATAGTACATACGTGTATGTACAGAGGTATACGTGTATATATTTAATTTATGCATATAAAGACACCTCCATATGTACAAGATAAGACAGACTTCAATGACCACAATGACATGGATAGCCCAACTATAGTTGAACTAAATTCCTCCTGTAACTAACTACTCCACCAGTTTACATCCAATTTTGGCTTGGAGAGCTCGAGCGAAATGGAATATCCCAGTGATGGGCAAACTATGGCCACGGGCCAGATGTGGCCCCCTGAAATGTTCTATTGGGCTCCATGACATTATTTGTAATCTGAGGAATACAACCAGTAGGATATAATACAATGAAACTTTGAAAGAGTTGCCTTAAAAATAGACTGACAGATGAGCATTTCCTTTCCTTTGGTCCCTCTTTAAAAAGTTTGCCCATCACTGGAATATACTGTTACCTGAGGCAGTTCAAGTCACTTTGGTAGAGCACTAGGGGTCTGGACATTTTCCCTTGTTGGTGGTCAGTCCTTTTAATCCATGTCTTTGTGGCCCTGCCTGAGGTTTTCTTGGCAAAGATACTAGAGTGATTTGTCATTTCCTTCTCCATTTCATTTTAGAGATGAGGAAACAGAGGCAAACAGAATTAAATGACTTGCTTAAGGTCACACAGCTACTAAGTGTCTAAGGTTGGATTTGGACTCATGGTAATGAGTCTTTCTGATTCCAGGCCTGGCATTCTATCCAAGGGGCTACCTGGCTCTAGGAGATTAAAAGCTTTTCCTTCCCTGATGCCTAAATTTGCTCCACTATAATTTCTATTCATTTGGTTTAGTTTTGTTCCCTGGAGCTAGACAAAGAAAGGCTTTTTTCCATTGATAAGACATCCAAAGACTCTAATAGCTATTATGTTCTCCCTAGATCTTGTCTTCTCCAGGCTAACCATCCCCAGTTCTTTCAACCAGTCCTCATATGACATAAACTTGAGAACTTTGGCCATTCTACTGACTCCCTTCTGGACATTTTCAGCAAATTAATGTTCTTAATAGAAGGTGGTGTGTTCAAAAATGAACATAGTAATCTCTAGATGGGATACTCTGTGTGTGTGTGTGTGTGTGTGCTCTTGTGTATATACACACATATATGTATATGTTGTTTTTATTCAGTCCTTTCAGTCATGTCCATGACTTTGAGATCCTTTTGGGGGTTTTCTTCATAAAGATACTGGAGTGGTTTGCCATTTTCTTCTCCAGTTCACTTTACAGATGAGGAAACTGAGGCAAACAGGGTTAAGTAATTTGCTCAGGATCACATAGCTAGGAATTGTTTGAAAGCAGGTTTGAACTCAGGTCTTCCTGACTCCAGGCCTGGCACTCTAACCACTGTGCAACCTAGCTGCATATATATTACATCTATTTGAATAACTTTTTATTAATAATAGCTGAGGCTTATGAAGCATTTCACAGCTCACGATGGACTTGCCTCAAAATCCTTCCATGCTATAAACTGTGTGAAAGGATAATGGAGGGTGTTTAATCACTCCTACTTGCCCCCAGACTAGTACTGACTTCATGCCCAAATAGTTTTCCCAGTATAAACTATCTTCCATTTTAGGGAGCCATTTCAATGGATCTATAATTATCTCTATCCTTTTGAGCTCCCTGAAACCCCAGGCAGGGGCAGCACTTCTGGCAAAACATCTCAGGATTAATTCTATTTCTATCTCTTCTCTGGAGATGGTATCTCCAGTAAGAAAATTCTGGCTACAAAGTGCCAGTGATTAGCACTGTTGATAAAAATAAATAAGTGGGGGCTACCAGGTGGCTCAGTGGATAGAGAACCAGGCTTGGAGGCAGGAAGTCCTGCATTCGAGTCTGGTTTCACACACTTCCAAGCTGTGTGACCCTGGGCAAATCACTTTACCCCAACTGCCTGACCCTTAACTCCCCTTTTGCCTTGGAAATGATATTTAGTATAGATTCTAAGACAGAAGAGAAGAGTTTAAAAAGATAGATAGATAGATAGATAGATAGATAGATAGATAGATAGATAGANGAGTTTAAAAAGATAGATAGATAGATAGATAGATAGATAGATAGATAGATAGATAGATAGATAGATAGATAGATAAAATAAATATTTACAACAAAGAAAGATAAATAGAGATCCCTGTGCACAGAAAAAAAAATCTACCATAAAGGAGCTCAAGGGACAAAGAGATACAGCATTACCATCTTGGGACAAAAAAAAACATCTTCATTTATCTGTGACAGATGTGATCAGATTTGTGAAAGATCAACTTATTTAGGGGTTGCTAAGTGGCACAATGGAAAGAGCACTGGGTTTGGAGTCATAAAGACAGGTTCAAATGTGACCTCAGACACTGAGCAGCTGTGAGATACTGCACCAAATCATTCTGTTTTTGTTTTCCTATCTGTAAAATGGGAATGATAGCACTTACCTCCAAGAGTTGTTATGAGGATAAATGAAATACTATTTATATAATGCTTCTCATATGCCTGGCATATAATAGATTTTCAATAAATGCTTGCTCTCTCCCTTCCTCCCTCCTCTTTCTCCCTCCTTCCCTTTCTTCCTTCCATCCTTCCTTCATTCCCTCCTTCTTTCTTTCCTTCCCTTCCTCCCTCCTTTCTTCCTTCCCTCCATCCTTTCCTTCCTTACTTCCATACTTCCTTCCTTTCCTCCCTCCTTCATTCCATTATTTCTTCCTTCTCTCCTTCCCTACTTTTCTCCCTCCCTTCTTCCCTTTCTTCCTCCCTCCCTCCCTTCCTTCCATCTTTTCTTCTTTCTCTCCTTCCTTTCTTCTTTCCCTTCTCCCTCTCTCTCCCTCCGACCTCCCTTCCTTCCTTCTTTCTTTCCTTCCTCCCTCCTTTCTTCCCTCCCTCCCTCCCTTCTCTCCTTCCCTCCTTCCTTCCACAAAGATGAGGAAACTGAGTTCCAAGGAGCCTACAAATTTGACTAAGAATATTCAGTTAGGAAATGGCAGGACTAAGATTTGAACCTATGTCTTTTGAGCCCAGTCCTGTGCTGTTTCCTATGTGTATGTATGTGTGTGGGTGTATATATGATGCATACATTATATATACACATGCATCTCTAAATATATAGTATATTACACACACACACATTCAACTAGACCCAGAATAATTGCATTCCAGTATATAATTGTTGCAGTTTTTCATCTTTAAAGTCCCTTCAAGAGGAGTTTTCTTTTACGGATCATATTAGCAAAGCAGAAACAGATGAATTCAATTGCCTATCACTCAAGTGCAGGTAAAAGATTGTAAAGACAGATCTCAATCTAGGGGGTTGCTAATGTGGGAAGATAAATCCCTCTTTGTACAACCCGTGTCAGCTGTAATCTGTGACAACACATTTCATGCCTCAAAGTCCTTGGGCATTTTCAGAACTTAAATGTTCTGCTCATTTCTTATTATTTCACCTAAGGAAAAGGTTCGAGATCATCTGAACCAGCACTCTGAGATTTCACCTTAATGGGCAAACCTGCCTTCTTTCTCTCCAGAGAACCTCACTGTTAATACCGAATACAATCTGGAAACCTAGATGTCAAGATTGCTCCCAATAAGTGGGCCAGGCTATTGATGCTTGGTCCGATTTTTTGCCTGCCTTAATGTACATCTTGGATCGGTGGATGGCCAGTCCACCTAATTGAGTGCCAATGAGCCATTAAAACAAATTGAATGTGCTATGGTCAGCTTGATCCTGTCATTGAAAAATGGCCTTCGTCTATGCAATACAATGTGAAAGTTTGATAAGGTAGTTAGTTATCTGAGGAATAGAAGTAGTAATAATAACAATGACAGCAGCATCAATAAGATAACAATACTAATAATAGCTTATATTTATATAATGCTTTCAGGTTTACGAATCACTTTACTAATCACTTTTGATCTGTATAACAACACTTGGAGGTATACACTATTATTCCATTTTACAGTTAGGGAAAATGAGGCCTAGAGAGTCTGTGACTTGCCAAGAGCCACAATCAAGTGTCTGAAGGTCAATTCAAAGCCAACTCTTCCGGATTCAAAGTCCTAGCTTTTTCTCCTCTACACTAATTCCCCATTTAATCACCATAGACCGCCAAACAGGGAGAGTCTTGTGCCCAAAGTGGATTAATAAGGGCTGCCTGCCACACTAGCTTGGACATTGGAATTATGGGGACAAAATATCTGTATGGATCAAATGAATCAGGTGATTGATAAATCATCATTTGGCATTTTGCCAGCTACACAATAGATACTGTCTCACCAATTCAGTCTAAAGTCTCCAGTCAGCAAACTGGCAGGTCATCTTTTCTCCTCTGAGTCCTAAGTAATTTGAGAAGGAGAGGGAAAATGCAAAAATTGCATTGACTTTATCCTTTAATATTGTTATAAAAATAGACCTGCTGTATTGGTGGTGATTAATGCGGCATTCAGAGAAGTGAGCCCTCATTCCTTTAGATTTGCTATTTCTTGTTCCTACCCAATACATCTTTCCTTTAATTTACTTTCTTTTCCCTGTAAGAGTCAGAGTCACAGAATCTAAGTCGGGAGGAACCTCTGAAGTCTGAGCAGAAATCTCTCTTTGCTTTCAACTTTTCCATTGACTGGGTCAGAATTCCGTGAATTGGTAGTCTTCTTTCCAATCCCATTATCACCAACCTAGTTTTAGGTCCTCATATGTACTCTTCTTGGCTGTTGCAACCAGCCTCCTTGTTCTCATCCTCTTCTCTCCCCAACTCGTCCTTTGCAAGTATCTGAGTTATGTTGCTAAGAAACTGCCCCAAGTACTCAGTACTCCTTTGCTCCAAAAACTTCTGTGGCTCCCCATGACCTAATGAGGGTAATATAAACTACTGAGCCTATACTCAGGGTCTTCCACGTCTCCCACAAAACTACCTTTCTAGACTATTTCATTCTATTCCCCTTAATATATTCCATATTCAAGTCAAATTTATCATTCCCTATTTTTGTCCAAATCCTTTCCATCTCTGTTCTCAATCATGCCATCTCCCATGCCTGAAGCAAATTCCAACTGTTTGAAGTCTTTCTTTGAATTCTGACTCTGACTCTGCCCTTTGCAAAGTCTTCCCTGAATAACCATGTTCCCGACATTAACAGGGATCTCTCAAATGTCTCATTGCACTCCCTGAATGAAAGTCTCCTCTGCAATCATTTTACTCTCATTTGTCAGTCACTGATGCTTTTGGCCTTCCTTACAATCAATTGTAAGCTCCGAGAAAACAGGAACTGGGATCACCCTTTGTGTCTTCCCTAGAATCTAGAGTGGTCTTTCGGTGACAGTCGACATGAGATGTTTGTCGAAAGGATGCATGAGTGAGCGAATGAACGCATAATGACTATGGTGATTGTCAACCAGGAGCAAGATGCTCCATTGGGGTGAACTTTTGGAAGGAGAGGAATCAGTTAGCCAATTCACCTGTCATTTTAACCAAAAGGCCCATTGGACTTGGCTATAGTTGCAGACCTGGAAAAGACTCTTTTCTTCTCTTCTCTTAACTTGCTCCTCTGCTGGTAAGGCACTTACTGAAAGTCGTCTTTTCTCAAGTGAAGCTAGTAGCAGTTATAAAAAGGGAAGGAGGTGGGTGTGAAAAGTCGAGCTGCTTTTCTTATGAATAGAAACATCCCCTTTCTCTGGGATAGTTTAGAGGCCCAAGTGGCAACTCTAATAGGGGAGTTACAAACTGCTAGAACTCCTGGATTAAATAACAGCAATTCTGTAAACCAATTGGTTTCAGTAATGCATTTATTGTTCTCCTTCTGTTCCCTTGGTAGACTTGATCTAATCTTTAGCCAGGGCTGTGAATTGGTACAGAAAGTGAGGGTGGGAGTGTGGGCCGGTGATAGGAGTAACTTCACACCTTCTTTCTTCTAGTGGAAAAAAAACTGTGGATATGGAATAAGATGACCTGGGTGTCAGCCACTTATAATCTTTGTGGTCTTGGGGAAGGGACTTCTGTGAGATACATTCCTCATCTATTTACAGGCACTAGGGATCCTTCTGGTCTTAAATCTTACCATCTTAAATTCAAGGTCGCCATTTACCAGCTATGAGACCCTAGAGTAGTCATTTCCCCTTGTTGGGCCTTAGTATCCTCATCTGTCACATCAGTTTAAAATACTTGCATTCCAAGGGGAGAGGTGAGGATGAAATGAGCCGGCAGAGTTGAAAGGGATTTGCAAGGGTAATTTTTAAATACAGATGAGCTATAAGTGGCCTTGGAGATCATCGATTCTAACCACTTCATCATACGGAGGAGAAAATAGAGATTGGAGTGGTGAGGTCATTTCACCAAATGTTGGAGGGAATCTTAGTTGAACCAACCCTTTCATTTGACAGATGAAGAACATGAGAAACTCCTCTGAGATCATAAAGATAATAGAGTAGATTCCAACCCAAGGCTTCTGATGAAACTCTAGGATTCAAGCCCCTCCCCAAAGAGCTGGTCTTCCTACTCAGACCTCCTGATTTCAACTGAGGGGTTCTTTCCAGGAGTTGGCTTATACAACTGAGCCTCAGACTCTTTCCAAGAGAAGCTGCTAATTGTGATGGTATTAGGCTTAGAAGAATGTTCTGAAATTGCCAGGAGCAATGGGTTGCCATCATCTTATCAAGAAGGTGACTTGGTGATATATCTCCACCTTGTTGTATTAGCAATAATATTGAAAGCCTCCTAGGACAAAACACTCAGAGTGTGAGTGTGCATAAGAGAGAGAGAGAGAGAGAGAGAGAGAGAGAGAGAGAGAGAGAGAGACAGAGACAGACAGAGACAGAGACAGAGATAGAGAAGGAGATAAAGATAGAAAGACAAGACAAAAAGAGACTGAGTCACAGAGAAAGAAAGATAGGCAAAGAGACAGAACCAGAGACAGGAAGACAGATATGAAAATACAGAGAGAAAGAGCGAGATATAGAGACAGAGATAACTGAGAGAGACAGAGAAAGAGAGAGAGGAGATGGAGACACAGAGATACAGTGAGAAACAGAGACACAAACACAGAAATAAAGAGAAAGACAGGGGAATATGGAGGGACAGAGAAATAGAGACAACGTGTGTGTGTGTGTGTGTGTGTGTGTGTGTGTGTGTGTGTGACAGAGAAAGAGAGAGACAGACATATAGAGAGGGAGACAAAGAAGGAAAGACAGAGATATATACACAGAGAGAGAAAGATAGACAAAGAGACAGAACCAGACAGAACCAGTAAGTCAGATGATAGATATGAAGAGACAGAGAAAAACAGCAAGATACAAAGAGGGGGGGGGGCTGGAGGGGAGTCAGAGGGAGAGACAAAGACACAGAGATGCAATGAGAGACAGAAATAAAGAAAAGTTCAGAGAGAGAGAGAGAAATAAAGATAAAGAAAGAGAGAGACAGTGAATGTGCGGAGGAGTCAGAGAAAGAGTAGGAGCAGGAAATTTCTAGTAATGTTTTTGCTGAGAACCTTAAGAAGCTTCTTCTACTAACAAAGCTAACAATAGCATGATAATTGTCACATAGGGGCTATATATAGAGATGATGTTGGACAGAGAACTGTATTTGGCATTAGGGACACATGGATTTAAATCTTGCCCCAGATGCTTAATAGTTGTGTGACCCTAGACAAGTCATTTTAAGAAGTCTCTCAACTTTAGTTTCCACATTACGAAATATCCTCTCTCAAAGACTTTTTGTGAGAAAAGGAGGTAATGGAAGGAAAGTGTTTTGTAAACCTTAAAATGTGCTATGAGAGAGAGAGAGAGAGAGAGAGAGAGAGAGAGAGAGAGAGAGAGCTCTTGGTCTAGGTACCTGGGATCAAAAACTCTGTAGCTGCTTTGATACTAGCTCCTAATTTTAAAATGTGGGCTCCAGACATGGCCGCTCTAGAGCTTAGAGGGGGTGTGTGTGTTGAGGGGGTATTAGGGACTTTCTCTTTGGGAAGCTTTGTCTTGCCAATTGAGAGCCTGTTTCACCTTATCAAAGTGACCCAGGTCAGATTTCACCATGGTGGTTAAATGATGTAATGTCCCTGGAGAATGTGTAATGTCTCCTCCTTGGGAATCCGCATACTTGAGGAACTTGCTAGAGAACAGGGCTAGCCAGACTGGTTGGACCAGTTTGTTGAGGAGCTGAGGGGCAAAAACAATTGCCAAGAGGCAGCAATAAACTACCCTACCAGACCCGTCTGGGCACAGTATCCTCTTCTCCAGGCTCCTTTCTTTTTTGTTATATTTCTAAAACGTCAAATTTTAGAGCTGGATGGTACCTCAGAAATCATTCCAATCCACTCATTTTACAGATGGGGAAACAGATCTCACTGTGTGAAGTCAGTGCATAATCCAGTGCAAATTCCCTAAATTCTAATCATCTTAGTCCTTATATAAGATTCTTTAGTGTGCTCTTCATTTCATTGGTTATATTTACACCCCCAGCTCCTGGTACATAGTAGACATTTCATCAATGATTAGTGATTGATCACTGTGGAATAATGAAAAGAGAATGAGACTTGAAGTCAAGAGATTTAAGTTTGAATCTTGCTTCCAAAATTTATTTAGCAGAGTGACCTTGGGGAAGTAATTTCTCCCTTAGCCTCAGTTTTCTTATCTGTAAAATAGGGATAAAGATACCCTTGCTTTCCTGACAAGATTGTTGTGGAAAAAAACTTTTTATAAATTGTTTATTTTAGTTGTTTTTAGTCACTTCTGACTCTTTGTGACTCCATTTGAGGTTTTCTTGGCAAAGATACTGGAGTGGTTGGCCATTTCCTTCTCATTTTACAAATGAGGAAAGGGATACAAGCAGAGTTAAATGACTTGTCTAGGGTCACACAGTTAATAAAACTTTGAGATAGCATTTGAACTTAGGTCTTCCTGACTCCAGACCTGGCAGCATTCAAGTCAAGGATCTGGTATAATTCTTATATTCTGCCACCCCAAGGCAGAATTTGCTGGTTCTGCTTCTTCTACTTGGCTGCAGGGATTCCTATAAAGAATCAGTTAGTAGGTTCATATGATTGTCTGAAGAGCTTGTCCTGCCTTAAGAAGACACATCTACCTGGTAGCCCTGGAGGGGAATGGCAACATATCCTGGTGCTTACTTCTAATCCCTGGAACCTCTCAGTTTTGCTCAGGTATATGAAAGAAAGAAAGAAAGAAAGAAAGGAAGGAAGAAAGAAAGAAAGAAAGAAAGAAAGAAAGAAAGAAAGAAAGAAAGGAAGGAAGGAAGGAAGGAAGGAAGGAAGGAAGGAAGGAAGGAAGAAAGAAAGAAAGAAAGAAAGAAAGAATGAGACAACTCAAATCTGACCTCTATATGGATAGTCACAACCTATAAATCGTTGGTAACTTAATTTAATTTTCATTTTTTACACATAACCTTGGAATGGTTGAACACTAATGCACACTGAGCTTAAAGGAAGTTTTTAACTTGATATAGGGAAAACTTTATAAAAATCAGGGCTCTCCAAAAGTGGTTTAACACTCTAACAATAATGAACTTATTTTAAGCCTAGAAACAATACAAAGGCTTCTCAGGGCCTTACTGTTCCCCCTTTCTGTTGCTTTTGGGAGTTTGTATGATATGAAACATTAGGAATACCATTACACTGACTCTGAGCCCCCACTAAGGAACATTAGGCAAGCCATGTGGCTCTCTGCCTTATTTTATATTTCTAGTTATTTTTGATAATTCTAGATCTCTTTGTGGAAGAGACAATTCAAATTTCCTGAAAGCACACCAAATTACAATATCTGTTAATAAACAAGCACCCAGCATGGAAAGTGGGGAAAGAATAGACTTTTTTTTTTTTTTTTTTTTTTTTTTTTTTTTTTTTAGTACTTCCCTGAGTCTTTGAGGAGGGAGGTACAATTGATGTCATTAACCCAAAATGTCTACAGGGCTCTCCTCTTTGATCTTTCACTTCTCTGCTCAAATGCAGTCCTTCCTTCTCTTACTCCGGCTCCTTGTGTTCTGCAAATCATTGTTCTGAACTAGCTCCTCCTTTAATAGGAGCTCCTCAGGGCACGACCAACCAGAACAAATTTCTTTCCTGTGGCAGTTAATTGAAATGTCTTTGATTCAAAAAGGTGTCTACTCCAGGGCTGTGTTCACACCTAGGGAACAATCCTGCTGTATTCTCCGCTGACTAATGGCTATTTCACTCTTCTCCAAATTATTCCTTGGTCCCAGGAGCTCCCATGGTCAGTGGAATGTTTACTTAACCAACATCAGAAAGGGAACTGGGTCCAAACACCTGCACCTCAATAGCTGTAAGACCAGTGGTAAGCTACCTGGTTTGTCTGTCAGGCAAACCTCAATTTCCTCATCCGCTAAATGGGGAACTGGCTCCTTTACAGAGTCATTCTGACTAAAGTGTTTTGTAACATTTAACACCTTAGATCAGGGCTTCTTAGCCTGAGGTCCATTAGCTGTTGTTAGTTTTTAATTGATAATTGTATTTCAGTACAAGATATTCCAAAAGCAGTACACTAAGGCATTTTTAGTCTGCACTGACTTTTGGGGTACCCAGTATAGTTAGTTTTCTTTGTATTCCTAGACATTTAATTTAATGTATTTGAAACCTTTTCCCCCCCCTGGGGAGGGTTACCAGGTCTTCACCAGCCTACCAAAAGAATCTGTGGCTCACACAAAGGATTAAGAACCCCTTTCCTAGATAACTGTGAGTTCATTTAATTCACCAACAAACATTTATTAAGATCCTGCACTGCACTCAGTTCTGAGAGCAATATGATGATCAGGTAAGAATCAGGTTCTTGCCCACCTGAAGCTCACAGTTTAGTGAAGGGATGGGGGCATCATCATCATTTAAAAAAAGGAGAAACTGAGGCTCAGAGATTTCACGTGACTTAAGCAGAGTCACAAAGATACTTCAGAGCCAAGACATGAGCTGTCATTTCTAAGCCCAATTCTCTCTTCCCTCTTTCATGAAGCATCTGCCTCCAGATAGCCATAACTCACAGGAATGCATGAGAGGTGCCAACCAGAGAGCTGTATGCCATCCAATGGGAGAAGGATTTTACCAACGTGGCTCCTGGATAAGGGCCTGACAAGGATCAGGGCAGGCTTCATAGACTTTTTCATGGTAAGCAGGTTATTGTTATTAAAGCCCTAATCCTCTAGGATGGAATTTGGGCAATTGACTTTCATGACAAAGAAGGGGGATGCCAGGAAGAGAGGCCAGGTTGAATGTCTTTGGCTGGCTTTCAGGGTCACGGGGCTTCTTTTGTTCATGATCACAGTGAAAATAAATAAATAAATAAAAAGAGCACGAAAAACCAACAGGGGATCACATTTCCAAACTCCCGTTCTCGTGGCTGACTTCTGAATCATCAGTTTAGTAATTAAGAGAGGAAAGCACAGAGTTGCATTTGGCGATGGAGATGTAAATTGTACCTTGTGAAAGGTCAAGGCCTGCCTCTGATTAACCAGCTCCTCAGGCTGCTTTATCACAGCTGAAACAATAGTGAAATCGAGGCTATTTATAGGTGCCCCCCTTTCCCTTCCAGAAATTCCCCTTTGGGATGTGAGGGTTTGGGGAGATGATTTCCATATACTTGCGGTTTGGAACTCTGCATCAGAGTTTCTATAGCATCAGCTGGGTGCTGACAGCTGCTGAAGAGTAAACAAGCGATGATGCATTGAAATGGGAAGTCCATATGGTTCGGAAAAATAGAATAAAATAAAATAAAAACATTTGTCACTATGTTGGGTTGTTGAGCAGAACTGGATCCAACCGTTTAACACTACTCGGATGCTTTGCACGGCTCTAAGAGAAGCAAATCATTATAAATTTTTATTTATTTATTTTTTTGTATGGAAAGGGATTTCTGGTATGGATGGAATATAAGGAGAT
This sequence comes from Gracilinanus agilis, assembly GCF_016433145.1. Lineage (NCBI taxonomy): Eukaryota > Metazoa > Chordata > Mammalia > Didelphimorphia > Didelphidae > Gracilinanus > Gracilinanus agilis. The sequence continues at coordinate 80,731,839 of NC_058131.1, forward strand.
AGGGTCATGGGGCAGGATTTCTCACCAGCTGTCTCTATTATCGAGATGTGTCTTTCCTTGACAGAATGGGCCTTTGGGGACCAATGACCCTCTTAGAACAGTGACTGCTCAGTCTTTATATCCTCAACACATTGTTATCTCATTTGCCCCTTACAAAAACCTTTTTGGATAGTCGGTGAAAGAATTATTGTCTCCATTTTACAGGTAAGGAGACTGAGACTTAATGAAAGATATTGTTAATGTTCTTGTCATCTGATCTCCTTCCCCATTGGTCATCACCACACGATTTAGCAAAGGATGGTTTTCTTTTCTGATTATCTGATGGGAGTTCATTTTGTTTCTCATCTAGGCATTGTAAGGGAAAAGGCACTGGATCTGGAATTCAAGAGTGTGGGTTTAAAACTCAGCTGTGCTACTTCCTGGCTCTGTCACCTGGAGAAAGTCTCTGTTTCTCTCTGAGTCTCAGTTTACTCATTTGTAAAATGAAAGGTTTGATTGTGTTAATCTCTAAGGTCCATTCTAGCTATAAATGTATTGTTGGTCTTATAGTTTTAAGCCCTTTGGGTGTGGGGATAGTATTTGATGCATTTTGGTGATAGTCTATGAATTCATAATATTTCTTCTTGGTTCTTTGCTGAATTTCGAGGTGTAGTGAGGACAGACAGAAACAAAGGGAGCTGGAGAGAGAGAGAGAGAGAGAGAGAGAGAGAGAGAGAGAGAGAGAGAGAGAGAGAGAGAGAGAGAGAGAGAAATCTTCTTTCTTATGGATTTGGTCCCAGTCATCTAGCTGAAGGAGAGTACAGAGGAGCTCACAGAATGTTTTACTGTCAGCATAGTTTGATAGTTTGAAAAGCTTTGCTGTCAGAAAACTTAGATTTAAACGGATTGGAAGATAGAGGCATCAGGGCATAGTAGAGAGAGTCTTGGATTTAAGGTCAAATGACCTGGGTTTGAAATCCCATTCTTCTACCTATTATTCATGTGACCTTGAAAAAGTAATTTCACTAGGAGAAGATTAGATTAGATCAGGGGTTCTTCAACTTTTGTGTGTGTGTGTGTGTGTGTGTGTGTGTGTCATGTACCACTCTGGTTATGTATCCTTTGTCAGAGCAAAGTTTTTTTCTATACATATGTATGTAAATGTATATATGCATGTATGAGTTCCCATTTATTTGCATGTTATATAACATAATATATAACAACAATTATATAATTCATATGATTTGATTCAAATATGTAATAAATTAAAATACATACGCTCATCCAAGAGAAGCAAATTCTCATATTAGCTATGTCCAAAAATCTTTCTTATTTCCCTCCCCTCTCTCCCATCCTTTCTACTCCCCAAGAAGGCAGGTAATATTACATAGGTTGCACATATGCTGTCATATAATACATATTTTCCTGTTTGTCATGTTGTGAACCAAGACACATATTACTTACATCAGAGAAAAATTTATGGAGGAAATAAAGTAAAGAATGGTATGCTTCCATCTGCATGGAGACTGTGTTCTTTCTATGGTGGTAAATGTCCTACTTTGTTATGAGTCCCTTTTTTAAAAATGCAAAAAATAAAATATAGAAGAGAACTAAAGAAACTAACTCTATTGAAATTCAGTTCCTTTTCTCTCTCCCTTCCTTCTCCTTGTTCTTGGCTCCTCTTCTTTTTCCTTCTTTCTATCATCTGTGTATGTGTGTATATACACAAAAATATGCATACAAATACAGAAACATACATATATGTATGTTGCATGTGTGCATACATATACACATATCACAAACATACATGTGGATATATGTGTGCATTTATAGACACAAACATTTCCTAGATGCCCCCAGATTAAGTGCCCTTAGCCTAGGGCAATAGGTGATCCCTAAGATTATTTCTAACTCTGGTGCTCTGTAAATCTAGGCCATCTCTGAATCTTTTATACACTTACTTGAGTGGGGCTAACCCCATAGGAAGTTGCTTGAAAGCATGGACAATCCAGAACTGGATTTCCTTGAGAGATCTCTTTATTCTAAGGATGTTGGTAAAACCAAGAGGCTTCTGGGACCCATTGTACATGAGCCTGGTGAGGACCTTGCTTTGTCTGATGGGGAAAAGATGACCGATTTTATCATGTGAAAGAGCTTCCTTGTGTAGGCTCTGGAAGGACCAGAGTATGGTCATTGACAGGAGAGCTGGCTCTCCTTGGTGACTTCCTCTAGAGGTGACAGAGGCTTTACGATAGATGCCTTTTCTGAGCCAAAAGTCCTTGGAGTGTTTGCTTTCTAGAGCTTGTATCCCAAATGAAGTTGGGAGCCCCAAATTCTTAGTGACTATGTCTCAGCAGGTGAATTCTGCCAGTGAGATGCAAAGGTTTGGGGGTTCCTTTTTTCTTAAAAAAAAAAAAACTCTTACCTTTCATTTTAGAATCAATACCAACTATTGGTTCCAAGGCAGAAGAGTAGTAAGGGCTAGGCAATGGTGATTAAGTGACTTGTCCAGGGCCACATATTTGGAAGTGTCTCGAGCCAGATTTGGACCCAGGATCTCCTGTCTCTAGGCTTGTTTCTCAATCCCCTGAGATTACTATATTGTTTTAAACCAAAAATCTCAGCTGACATTTCTGGCAAGATTTTCCAATTTAGATAATAGAGAAGAAAAAAAGAACCAGCAGTGTGGGTGGTGGGGTTTGTGCCTACCACAAACACTGTAGGATGGTGGGGAGGGGGATTTCGAAGGGGCTCCTGAATAGGTAGTGTGAACACCATATGTGAAGGCACAATCACAAAAGTCCTTGCTTCTGATATTTGCTCCAGCGATAAACACGAGTAAATGTTGCCTGCCCCAGTGCCAGGCTGGTGATTTAACTTGAAGGGAGCATTTAAGTGGGCCAGGTAGTTCTTTCCAATTCCTTACACTTCCTAGGCTTTTAAGAAGCCCTCCAGTTTTTATGTTTTCCTTCCAAAGATTCATTCCCTACCATTTAGATCTACTATTTCAGATACTCTCTGGCAAAATTGCAAGGAGTGGCATCAGCACATCTATGTACAGTAGGAGAATATATTTGGAATGCTTATTTCCGAGAGCTGTTGGAGATGACTAACAATTTTACACCACACAGAAGGATTGACAATAAATTTAGGAGTGGCAAATGGAACTACTGTTCTATTTCCCTCTCGGTAAATAAATAACGACAAAACCTGTATTCCAATACCAGAGCGTCAAATCCATGGTACCCACTTGATTAATACTGAAAACATCTTGGTGAAAACGATACATTTAGAATAGTCATAATGCGCGCCCCAGCAGCTGACACTGAAGGTTTATTTTAATGTAGCACGAATCAGAGAGCTCAGAATGGAGAGTGCATGGCTCCCCCTGCAAGGGACCACCTGTGTCCATACCTGGGAAGTTTGCAGAGCTTTTTGTTTTATTTTATTTTGTCAAACTAGATTCTCAAGCAAAGACAGCCCTGCTTATGCCTTCAAGACTCCCAAGAAAGGCACAGTGAGGAAGCTGATGGAGCAATGGCAGCTTTGGGGATCTTACTTTTGACATTATGCCTGACTTTTTGCAGTTCCTCCTAACCTCTGCCTCTTAGAAACCCCAGCTTCCTTCATAGCTCAGTAAGTGCCACTCTCGGTAGGAGGCCTGTCTAGACTGCCCACATCACCCATCAAATTGACTTTCTATTTTCTTTCTACGTGTTAATCTATGACCCAGGGCTCTCTAAAGGGACTGAGATCACTTAGATCAGGTTCAGCCTTGAGAACCTTTACCCCTTAGGTCAGTGTCTCTTTGGCACATTATGCCCCCACTTGGAATTCTTTAAGAATAATTTCTAAAAATTCTAAAAAAATAATTTCTAAAACAAAGCTGAAATATGTTTTGCATCTCAGTTTTTTGCAGATATGTATAACAGGACCCCCTCTCCATTCCTTCCCAGGTACCCAATGTACAGCATGAATAGCATAGGTCAACTTTCATTTCACCAATCTTAGAAAATTCCTAAGGGCAAAGAATTCATGGAAGCCCACAAACAAACACAAAAACATAGATCAACCCATTCAATGAATTTCAATTGGTCTTCAAGAGATCCAAAACCCAGTTGTTAAGGGGGCTATAGAGGAGTGAAGTCAAGTCAGTAAGTATTTTCAGCCACGTACCGTGTTAGAAAACCAGGGGTACAAAGAAATACAAAACACAATCCCTGTTCTCAAGGAGCCCCAAATCTAAAGAGACGACATGGGAACAACTTCGTATAAATATGATATATATATATATATATATATACAGGAATAACTGAGTGTCATCTCAGAGGGAAGCCAGGGAGATTAAGGAGGATTGGAAAGGCTTCTGGTAGAAGATGGGATTTTAGCTGAGCCATGAAGAAAGCTAGGGAAACCAAGAGGCAGAGATGAGGAGAAAGAGTTCCAGAAATGGGGGATAGCCAATGAAAATGCATGGTGTCAGGAAACGGAGAGTCCTCTGAGAAGGAGGGCAAGGAAGACAATGTCCTTGGATCATAGGAATACATGAGACAGAGTGAAGTGTAAGAAAACTGTAAAGGTAGAGACAGGTAGACAGGTTAACAAGAATTTTAACAGCCAACTTTAAGGTTTTCTGTTTGTTCCTAGAGATAGTGCTTGGAGTTTGTTGAATGGGAGGAGGATGGCATGGTCAGGCCTATGCTTTAGGGAAATAATATTGCAGAGTGGTGGATGGACTGGAGTGAGGAAAGACGAGGCAAGGAGACTAACTAGCAGATAATTTTAGTCTTCTGGCTGTGAGATGATGATCTGAGTTCAAATCAGAATGGGTTATACTAGAGAGCCTTTAAGAACCTTCCTAGTTTTATGCCTAGGATGTTAGTGGTATAGTGGGAAAGAATGAAGGACTTGAAGTTGGGAAGCCCTGGGCTCAAATCCAGCCTCAGACACATACTAGCTATTTGTCTCTATTTTTCTTCTGTTTGCTTCACTTTCCTCATCTGCAAAAAGGGGGTTAATAATCCCAGGGCTATTATAAGGATCAAATGAGATAACATATATGTAGTGTTTTGAAAAACAAAGTATCATATACATTATAGTATTATTATTATTATATTCTTGCAGAAGAAAAGACTTAAGAATATCATGTGTAGGGGTAAAGAGTGGAGTATATAATAGCTTTTTATGAGTGAGAATGATTAAGGTTTAGGTTTGTTCTGTTTCTCCCAGAGGACAAAACAAGAAACAGTTGGGGTAAAGTTGGAAAGGCAGATTTGGACTAGATAATAGAGGAAAGCTTAACAGAGCTATCCCAAATGGCCCAAAATGGCCAAGAAGGCTGGATCTGGAGTTAGGAAGGCTCTTCTTCCTAAGTTTAAATCCATCCTCAGACTCTTACTAGCTAAGTGAACCTGGCCAAGTCACTTAACCTTATTTGCATCTGTTTCCTCAACAATAAAATGAGCTAGAGTAGGAATGGCAAATCATTCCAGTATTTTTGCCAAGGAAACCACCAATAGGGTCACAAAGAGTTAGATATGACTGAACAACAAAAAGTAGGCTGCCATAGAAAAAGGTAGGATTGAGAATTGGAAGGAAATGAGAAGTCATTGAGTCTAGGAATTCTTAACCTTCTGTCATATCATAGACCACTTTGGTAGCCCACTAAAATTTTCACAGAATAATATTTGTAAGCAAATGAGGTAAAAATACATAAGAGGACAAAAGAAGGCAATATATTAAAATACAATGAACATTTCTGGGGAAAAAACGACAAAACAAAAAAATAAGTTCATCAGACCCAAGGTTAAGAACGTCTGATCTAGACCGACTCCCTTATTTTACAAATGAGGGGATTGAACCAGAGAAGTCAAACGACTTGCGTATAGTAATGCAGGGCCGTAATTCAAGTTCTCTAGATACTTAGGGAAAGTCACAGGACTCTTTATAGGGACAGCCAGGTAGTGAATGAACAGAATGTTAATTGATTTAAAGTCAAGGAGATCCAAGCACAATTTTGCTCTATATACTAGCTCTATGACCATGGGGAAGTCATATACCTTCTCTTAGACTAAATGTCCTCATCTATAAAATGGGAATAACAGCAACAATAAAAAAATAATACCTACCTCTCAGGGATATTATGACCATAAAGTGAGATAATATTTGTAAACTGCTTCACAAACCTTAAAGTGCTTTATTAATGTATGCAATTATCCTAGTTAGACTAGCTCATCTCTGAGGTCCCTTTTAATTCTGAGATGTGGTGTGTAGGAAAATATTAAAATTGAATAGCCAGGGGCAGTCCAACCCAAGTGGATAGACAGCTATTTGAAGGAGGGAATAGAAGGGTAGACCTTGAGGAGGAGTCAAGGAAGAAAGTTTCAACTTGAAGGGATTAGAAGCAATGAAAACATCAAGAAACATCAGAGCTGAGTTGGGAGGTGTGAGCAAAGGAGGGCAGCAAGAGAAAATAAAGAGGGTTTTTTTTAAAAAAGGAGAAGAAGGAAGAGGAGGAAGAAATATTCAACATGTGAGATCCTGGGTCCATGGGGGTGGAAAGTTCTCACAAAACTTCCTTTTGTTAAAGAGGCAGCAGGTGCAAGGGAGAGAACATGGGTGAGTGGACCAGACACCCCATCTCTGCCTCATATAAGAGGTATAACCTTAGGTAACTTCTCTCTGTAAACCGAGATTATAAAGCATTCAGTAAATCATCAAACACTTATAAACACCTACTATGTGCCGCATATTAGGAACACAAAGGCAAAAATGAAACAGTTCCCATTATCAAGGAACTTATAGTCTAACAGAAGAAAATGTATCTAAATATATATATATATATGTATTTGTACCTATATACATATGTGTATACATAAAAATCATATATATGTATACATATAAACAAAGTGATATATTTATGCAAAAGACTATATATTATGTATGCATTGTAATTTAGTGGGATAGGGAATTTGAAACTAAGGAATGGGGAAAGGTCTTATGTGGGAGTGGAAGAAAGCTAGAAATTTTAAGAGATATAGAGAAGTGGTGAGGAAATTATGAGAAAGGATATGATAGATATCAAGGAAAGAAATATACATTTATTAAATGCCTAGTATGTACCCGTCACCATACTTTATAATTATTATTTCATTTGATCCTTACAAAAACCCTGGGAAGTAGGTATTATTATGATCCCCATTTTACAGAATGGAAAATTGAGGAAGGTAGCAATTAAATGATTTGTTCAAGGTCATAGAGTTAGTAATTTCCTGAACCTGGGTTTGATGAACTTGGATCTTCCTTATTCTAAACCCCAGTGCTCTATCCATTGTCCACCCCACCCCCAACAGGCAAAACAGCCAGTTGACTAGATTTGAATTCACTATTGCACAGCTATCATTTAGTAGAAAATGCTTTCTTTTCCCAATGGTCTTTGGGTTTGCAAATAATTTTACACAGATTATCTCATCTAATTCTCCCAAAGGAAATTGGTCATTAATAAATAGTCCTTAATCTCATTTTACAGTTGAGGAAACTGAGGCCCAGCGATATTAAGTAATTTGTCCAACATCAATCACACATTTTATGAATATCAGAGATAGAATTAAATCTAGGTTTTCATAGCCGGGGTGGGATTTAATGTGTCAGAAGTGACCTTTAAACCTAGATGTCCACACGGGTTCCAAAGTAAGAATTCTTCCCACCCTGTCTCACTGTCTTCAAAGGTACATGTGAGAAAACTCTTCTATACCCTACAAAACCCTATAGAAAAGAGCATTGGCATCCTTATTTAGGGCATCTAGATGGTGCAGAGGATAGAGTGTCAGACATGGAGTCAAGAAGACTCATCTTTCTGAGTTCAAATTCAGCTTTATACACTTACTGGCTATGTGATCCTGGGCAAGTCACTTCACTCTAGCTCACGTTCTTCTTCTGTAAAATGAGCTGGTAGAGAAAATGGCAATTTGCTTCAATATCTTTGCCAAGAAACCTCAAAAGGAATCATGAGGAGTCTGACGTGAACAAAACAACTCAACAACAATAAATCTTTATTGAAGGCAGGCTGGCACATGATCTCTTTCACCTGCATTTGTTCTTTCAGTCTTGGCTTTTCAGAAATTAAGACCTGGCACCCCAAGTGGCTATGATGGGCAGAGCTACTTAAGGAGACCCTTGCTGGAACTCATCCTTAGGACTCCAGGAAGCTACCCATTTGTAGCCATTATCTTCTTTCTACTCTTACAGCCTAGTGGGACAGAAGGACTGGATTCTGAGCCAGAAAAGCTAAGGAGGACACTGAGGCCACCTCCCAGGATGAGTGGGGGTGGTGGTGGCTCCTATGGAAGGGTCAGTATTAAAAATAACAAACCAACAATCGCTAAAAAAAGAACTGTAAGAACACCACCATTATTTTCTTTGTATCCTTCCATAACTATCAGAATGGCACATGAAGAGGATTCAGGAGTTGGAAGACTGTGGGAGGGAGAGAAAGCCTAGGGAACTCCTGAAGCCTTTTTTAATTAAAAATTAAAAAAAATCCAACCTAGACACTCAACAACGCAGTGGCACTATAACAAATTGGGGAATTTCTTTTCGGCAATTAGGGTGAAATTAGGTCAGTGCAGAAATGAGCGTGAATATGCCATTCTCATTCTCAGTCCTTTGAAAGATGTGGGCTGTAACAAATGTGTCAGAGGCAGTGAGTTCCTGCCTGCACTGGGGTAGCCCTACCCTTGAGAGGAGAAGATAGCGTAGTTTGGAAGAGAGTGTGCTGAGCTTACGATCAGAAGAACCAGGGTTCATGATCCCCTTATCATAGCTGTGTGACCCTGGACAAGTCTCTTACCTGCTTACATTTTCTCTGTATATAAAATAGTTAGAATGATAACTGGTAATACCAATCTTATAAGGTCACTGTTGGGCTTAAATGAAATCATGTATGTAAAGTTCTTTCCAGACCTTAAAGACTTCTCTAAATGCTAGCTAGTATTATTAAGTCCAAAGAAAGGCCCAGGGCACAGAAAAGTGGAGGGCCGATTAATTTAGATGGTCCATTAACAGAAAGGGCATGTCCCCAGCTAGAGTAGGTCCCTCAATTCAGGCTTAGAGTTCTAGTATCTCCTTGCATGTTGGACTTTGTGCAAGAACAGGAGTAGGGAACACAGGCTCCAGAGTCAGTGGGGAGGAAGTGACTCATCACTAGGACTACCAGCTGAATTTACCTTCAAGCGCCTGTATCCTTTCAAAGACCTGACCTGACTAGAATGAGAAGATGGACATGAGAGAGCCTGAGTCACTGCATTGACAGTCAGAGGACTTGGGCTGGGATTCTGGCTTTCTTGTTTACAAAGTACGTGACCTTGGACCAGTCACTGAATCTCGTTAAAGACTCAGTTTCCTCTTTTCTCAAAAAAAAGAGTTAGACTATATCAGGGTTGTTAACGTTTTTGTGCATGTCTGCTGGCCCTCTTGTCCTGTCTATAACACATATGCCATACCTCAGACCAATGGTTATTTCTAGCCCTGGATATTTATTTAGCATCACTTCCTTTAGTCTCCCAAAATCAGAACTGAGGTCAGATCTGACCTTACCCTAACACACACACACACACACACACACACACACACACACACACACACACTTAGCCAAGTCCAGGGAAATTCATTGCTGGGGACTTTTGTATCATTTCTGTGGTGCCAGCCTTAAATGTCCGTCAGTACAGTAAATATTCACCTTTTAATTGACCTGAACAATGCTAGGTTACCAGTGAGGATCAACCAATGACCACCTATAAAAGTACCCAATTACCCCAGACACCATCACATCTGTGACTGAGAATGTTTGGAAAATAATGACTCAAAACAAAAAAAACATAAGAAGTTAAGCAACCCAATTAAATGACCCATTCTAGCCCTCTTTGAAGCAAATCCACAGGGTCACATGTGCTTAGGGAAATATAGTAGGTTGATTATACATATTGTTTTCATGGTTTTTGTAAAGTTTTCCTTCCTTATTTCACCATTCTGTGTGTGTGTGTGTGTGTGTGTGTGTGTGAGAGAGAGAGAGAGAGAGAGAGAGAGAGAGAGA
>NC_058131.1:80741973-80750902 GCF_016433145.1 Gracilinanus agilis
AAAGAGAGACAGAGACAGAGATAGAGACAGAGAGAGACAGAGAGAGATAGAGAGAGATAGAGACAGAGACAAACAGAGAGAGACAGAGAGAGAGAGTGACTGAGAAAAAAAGAGAGAGAAAAGAGAGACCAAGGCAGAAATGGGGAGATAGAGACAGGAAGAGAAATCTAGAGAGCATTAAGGAATTATTTTTCTTGGATTATTTCTTTTAGAAGTTTATTGAAAGGTTAAAAAGTTTGCCGAAGACAACCCCCACCTCCTCATAGCCCCACCCCTAAGTCATGAAGGTCCTAAGATTAAAGCCATGGGAACTGGAGCTGTAAGAGATCTTAGAAATTATTTAATTCAATATCCTGCTTTTACACATAGGTAGAGATGAGATTCAGAACTAGGTGCTTTGCCTTCACGCTCAGTGATATTCCTACCACACTATTCCTTTTGTTTCTGGGAGTGGGAAAAAAACCTTAGCTTTCTGGCTGTCCTCTGTAGTTATGTTAGATTTTGACTTAGTTTGTAGTTATATCTTGGGACGGCAATAAGAGCCCTGGTATTGGAATCAGGAGAGAACAAGAACTAGAAAAGAGAATGAAGAAAATTAAATGAGATGATGTATATAAAGTATTTTGGAAATTGCAGGTAACATTAGGCAGAATATATCCACAGATCCCAAGGAAGATAAAAAGTCTCACATGTATAAAAATATTAACAGCAGTAATGTTTTTTGTGTTCCTTAATTGGCCACTTAGCCTCTCTCCACCAATATTTTCAGACAATTATCTCTTATATTCTTTGTTTTGTTTTTAAAATCCCACAGTAGAAAAGAACTGGAAATAAACTAGAGGCACTCCTCAACAGAGGAATGGCTGTACCAGTATGAATGTGGTGGAATATCATTGCACTATAAGAAATGAAGAATTCAGAGAAATGGAGAAATTGGTATGAACTCAAGCAAAGTGAAGCTAACAGAACCAAGGGAGTAGTTTACCAAATGGTCACAGTAGTGCAGAGGTGCCAGCAATAACATTGAAAAACATCTACACTCTTAGTGATGAAGTGAGCCCTAATGAGTGACATTGGAAGACTGATCATGAAAGTACAATTCTCTTTCCTTGACAGAGGGATGGTGGGTTAGAGATGTGGAACGAGGCGCACATTTCAGAAAGATCAATGTGTTGATTTGTCTGGTTTATTTTGCTTCACTCTGAAGTATCCTGGGAAAACTCGTACCAGTAGGTGCAAAGGCTTGCTGAGCCCTTTTCAAAGCTGCTTTCTGCCTTTGGTGTCCATCTGACACCCAGCTCTCCCCTGTGGTTCCAAGAAGCTGGAGGATACACAATGACCTCATCATGGGAAACCATCTTGACAGGTAGTTTAACCAGATGAAGGTAACTGATAGTCTGAAAATAGTCAGTGAGTTAGGGAAGTATCTACCTCAGGTGTGTGAAGACTTCCCCTGGCAGAAGGGAAAGATGAGAACAATTTGCCCCAAGGGCCATGAGGCCAACAGAAGCAGGTGCTGTGGAGAGCGCCATCACATCCCAAGCCATCACCAGTCATCCTGACTTTTGTCTTGCCCCTAGACTTTGATGACTCCGGAAGAGAGAGTGAGACCAATGACTTTGTGCAACTCTGCCTCACTTAAATTTAGTTTATGTGTGAGTCAAAAGGCACCAGCAGTGATGTCATTTTGGCTTGCTTTGAATGTGAAGGACAGCCCACCAACTATACTTATTCATTACAAAGTAAGGTTCTGCTTTAGGATGGAGGGAGAGGATGAGTCACTCCAATATGACAATAGCATAAAGAAGGAAAAGTATCAATAAAGCATTTTTTAAAAAATGCTGTGGAAATGCCAACTACCATTATAATCCACTGAAACTTATGGACTTCTTTTTAGGACCCTTTATCTAGTACCATATTCCCCTGTCCTATACTTTCTTATCCAGGTGACTTTTTGAACTCAAGTGTAGGATTTTGCATTTGTTCATGTAAATGTGATCTTTAGCTCATTACTCTAGCCTGTTGAAGTGTCTCTATCATCTAACATATTCGCTATCCCTCTATGCTTTGTAGTATAATTGGATAACTCTAGTGATGGGAACCTCACTCCCTAATGGGGCACCCTACCACTTTTGGATAGGATCCATTGAAGATTCACTTAGGTAACTCTACTCTGCTTTGCTGGAGGAGATGCAGTCTAAGCCCGGTCCTTTCTTTTCCAATTGTGTTTGACAGCTCCAGTTTCATTTCAGTGACAAGAAATGTGTCGAGCTAAAAATATACTGAGCAGATGTAAATCTGGGTGATGTGGCAGGATCACACCCATTGTGCCATGTGCTCAACTTCCCATGTCTCTAGAGGCGCAGTTGCTACAAGACCATTCACAGACGGTGTATTTGTCAGCGTGTTACATCAACGCAAGCTTGAGGTGATGCAGGATAATATCAGAAAAGCCATGAATGTGACCCCCTCATCAGTCAGGGAGCATAATTCCTCCTGACACCGGACAATTGGTGAGCAAAAATACAATCAACTCAGGGAAATGTGTAATTTCCTGGTAAATAAACACTTGTGCCTTCATCACTCTCTCCTCCTGTTTTCAAGACCCTTCTCAAGAGGGTAATTCTCTCCCCTCTATGCTAAAGAACTTCCTCCATCTCTCCCATAAGCATAGAGTTCTCTCCCAGGCTTGGGATCACAGTATTGTATGATACAGAACTGGAAGGCATCCCAGAGATTTTCTGGTTAAACCTCTAATTCTATAACAATTTACCTAAAACTCAAAGAGAGGAACTGTTTTGCCCAAGGTCATACAGATCTGGGATTTGAACTCTCTTCTTTTGACACGAGATAAAGTGGAACTCCTCACCCTAGAGTCAGTTTGGTGACCATTCTATGATATGCCCAGTCAAGCACTGGTGGGGGAGTCTTTGGGAGATAGGAAGATGGAACAGATGAGCTTCCTGACTTCTGGAAGACCAGGAAAAATGTTGAAAGCTGCTTACATCTTGAATAAAATTATGGAGATCTCAATCAAGAGGGTAATCTTTGACTCTAGGGGTAAAGAAGTGGAAATAATGCCTTTTATTACTGTTCAGCTTTCACACCTTTCATCTTCCAAAATGCACTTATGCCATAAGAATGCATCTATATAATAGCTATGACAATAGCTACCACTTATGCAGCACTTTAAGGTTTGAGAAGCACATCATAAATATTTCATTTGATCCTTACAACACCCTGGGAGGTAGCGACCAGATTGTCATTCTCATTTTACAAATAAGGAAATTGAGGCAGACAAAAATTAAGTAACTTGCCCACAGTCACCTAAATAGTAAGTGTCTAATGCCAAATCTGAATACAGACCTTCCTGAATATAGGTCCAGTGCTCTATCCGCTGTGTCACTTAGCTGCCTTCTAGCCTGTATGTGTCAGAGGATGAACTTTCAGCCCAACTCCCTATGCGTTGTGCCACGATTCCCCCTTTAAAAATTTCAAGCATCATATTAATGTTATTTGTGGTAACTAAGATGATAAAATGTAAGCTTCTTGAGAGCACGGATTGTTTCATTTTTGCCTTTATGTTCCTGGCACCTAGTTGGCCAGTGATGGCCACATAAGCAGGTGCTTACTAAGTACTTGCTGATTGCTTTACTAGTATATAATAATATTATATCATAAAATTATATAATAACACCATTATTGTTATTATTATTATAGTCCTGGGAATATGACAAAACAGTAGAAGAGGAATATATTTCCTTTTAGTTCGCAAGTAGGGAAACTAAGGTCTAGGTAGCGGGGAATGGACTAAACAACAATTTTGGGGGAAAAGACCTCAGAGTTTTAATGGACTCGTGGATAAACTCAATGTGAATCAGGAGTGTGACATGGAAGCCACAATAGCTAATTCAACCCTAGGCTACTTTAACAGGTGCTTAGAGTTCTGAAGGAGGGCAATGTTAAGCTAATTCCACTGGGTTCTGCCAAAGAGGGTTGTTCCCTAGTCTGAACATTGACACACTGAACCATATCCAGAGTGGGATGGGGATTGGCAAGATCGTGGAAGGCTTGGAATAAAAGCTCCTTGAGGATCAGTTGTAGAAGTCAGAGATACACACCTGAGGAAAAGAAAATTTAAAGAGAGAGGACCATAGAAGGCAAGGGAGCATAATTATTGTCTTCACATCCCAGAAGGATTGCATGCTAAAAAGGGATAGATTGTCTTCCTCCCATCCAAGAGAGCAAAACTCGGAATCCTGGGTAAAAGCTGTGGGAGCTGATAAATACCTCTCCATTTGGAAGATTGAAACAAGGCCATTAACACAACAATAAGGTGTGAATAAGTTATCTAGTACTCAAGATACTATTCTCACTTTTCCATTTAAATATCTTCAGTCATAGCCATGAGATATTAAGGAGTAAGTCCCTATACACCTTACAGACAATCAAAGACTTCATCCTTTACTTATTTTTTTATCCTTTAGTTTTAAATGCCTTAGGTTTACCAGTGATCACACCCTCTGCGCTAGGAGGTCTATTACTCCAATCCTTCAGAAATCTATTTTATTGTATGTCAGAGGCTAAATACTGGGTTTCTTCAAGCCTTAGCTGAAACTCCACCTTCTAAAGGAAACTTTTCTTTATCCCTCTTTAAAAAAAAATAAAACCTTTTCCTTCTGTCCTAGAATCAATACTGTATATTGGTTCCAAGACAGGAGAGAGAAGGACAGTGGGGATTAAGCGACTTGCCCAGGGTCATACCACTAGGAAGTGTCTGAGATCAGATTTGAACCTAGGATCTCCCATCTCTAGACCTGATTGTCAATATACTGAGCCACCTCACTGCCCCTTCTCTATCTCTCTTAATTCTAATTTATCAATAATAATCTATGTCAGAAACTGTGCTAAGTGCCTTCCCTCTATTATTTCCAATTTGTCCTGTGTATAGCTTCATAGCACATGGTTATTTGCATGTTGTCTTTTCATTAGATTGTGGTTCCTACAGATAAGGAGTTGTTTTTTTGCCTTGCTTTCTATCTTCAGCACTTATCCTGGCACATAATAGGTGCTTAAAATGCTTATCAACTGACTTATGCTTAAAAAAACTTATCGACTGAATAATACAAATATCTCTATGACTTAATAAATGATCTTCAAGTATTGCCATGTTCAGAATAACTAATTCATCATCCTCTGGCCAAACTGCCAAGAATCTTTCTGAATTTAATATCCAGGATCTAGAGGTAAGGGACCATCTAATTCAAAGCTTCATTTTACAGATGAAGAAACAGTCACCCAAATCACCTGCCCAAGGTCATGGTTGCACAGGTAGTATGCGCTGAAGAGGAAATTTGAACCCAATTCCTGTTTCTAGAGTCCATATTCTTTAAATATAGCTAACATTTACATAGTATTTTAAGATATGCAAAAGATAAAATAGAGAACTTTCTAACATTATTGGTCTTTCTATGACTTTTTTTTTCCTGGCATGAACTTTAAGAACCCAGGGTCAACTTCATGGCATTCAGATTATTGAAGAGGAAATCCTTCTTAACAATTTGTTGTTGTTCAGCCATTTTTAGTCATTTCTAACTCTACAGGACCCCATTTGGGGTTTTGTTGGCAAAGATACTTAAGTGTTTGTCATTTCATTTTCTGGTTTATTTTCCAGCTGAGGAACTGAGGCAAATAGGGTTAAGTGACTTCCCTAGGGTCACACATCTAGTAAGTGTCTGTGGCCAGATTTGAACTCATGAAGATGAATCTTCCTGATTCCTAGCCCAGTGCTCTATCCACCCCACCGTCTAGCTGCCTCTTAATGATTACAGCTATCCAAATGTAAAAAATCCTCCAGTATTCAGTAGTAGTTTGGCCATCATTTGGAGTCCTTCAAGTGAGAGCTGGATAACTTGTCAGAAATGCTTTAAGGAGGTTTTCTACTCAGGAAGAAGTTAAGAGATTAGACTAGGTTTAATATAGAGATCCATTCCATCTCTGATATTCTAATAAAGCTAGATGGTAGGGTTACTGAGCACATTTCTAAAAGTTGGAACTGAGCCTTGAGATCTGCCCTGTAAGTCAAAATACAAGCCATATAGATCTATAGAAATCATTTTTCTTACTGAGAATAATTTGCTTATTGGGGTTGAAGTCAACACATCCAAAAAGATGTATATTCAGTGGGGAAATGTTAACTATTTCCTAGGTATAGACAAAGCAAATAATGTCAGAGCTGGTACTTAAACTTTGCTCTCCTGGGCCAATGCTCACACTAGAAATTTCTTCAGTGCAAATGTT
This sequence comes from Gracilinanus agilis, assembly GCF_016433145.1. Taxonomy (NCBI): domain Eukaryota; kingdom Metazoa; phylum Chordata; class Mammalia; order Didelphimorphia; family Didelphidae; genus Gracilinanus; species Gracilinanus agilis. The sequence goes on from NC_058131.1 coordinate 80,748,274, forward strand.
AATTTTATTTCTGCTGATAAAATCTGTCCCAAGAATATCATTCCCCTCATCTTAGTCATCCAAGTGGAAATGCACCTTGGGATTTGGTTACAGAAGATCTGTTTGCCCTGTGCTGGAAGTTGGGGTACAAGTGAATGGAAATCACCATGAACTCCATTTCCTTAGTCTATCCCCATAACACAATAAAATGTCATTGATTTAGGAGCCAGGTGATATCTGGGAAAGACACTGACCTAGGAATCAGTAGCCTTGATTGGAATCTGAGCTCTACTACTATGAAGCTAATTTTCCTTTTATCCTTATATAAGTTCTATAACCTTTCCAGAGTTCCATTTCCATATGTGTGCAATCAAGGGTCTGAGTGAATAAGATGTCCCTGGGGTCCCTTCTCTAAATCCTAAGATTTCATTATTATATTGACTGAAATATTCAGATTTAATTGCTTATCTATTTTTTCTGGACCTGAAATTTTAGCAATTTAGAGAACTTCTGATAAAAAATCCCTTTACCAAGTACATTTCATTTTAGCACTTTCTCTGCTATTAATAGTCTTAGCATTGTTAAGCGACTATATGTTCATTATTTACTCAAGGCTGGAATTGAATCCAGGACTTCTTGAGCTGGACCTGGAGTTAAGAAGACTCATCTTCCTGAATTCAAATCTGGTCTTGGACACTTAAAAGCTGTGTAATCCTGTGCAAGTCACTTAACACTGTTTGCCTCAGTTTCCTCAAATGTAAAATGAACTGGAGAAGGAAATGGCAAACCATTCCAGTATCTTTGCAACAAAAACCCCAAAGGGAGTCATAAAGATTTGGACATGACTGAAAACACCTGAATGACAATTTCTTGTCTAAAGGATACTATGTCAGACTACCTCTCCAGTGAATCAGAGGATGAAAATGAATATTTATTTAATGTCTACTATTTGTCAGGCATTGTGCTAAACCAGTGGTTCCCAAACATTTTTGGCCTACCATCCCCTTTCTAGAAAAAATATTACTTAGCTCCCTGGAAATTTTTTAAAAATTTTAATAGCAATTAATAGGAAAGATAAATGCACCTGTGGACATCACCACTTTCCTGGATCACTGCAGCACCCACCAGGGGGGGGAATCACTGTGCTAAACACTAGAGATACGAATACAAAAAAATGAGTGCAAAGAGGGTGGAGTGTGATAGGCCAATGAGTTCAATCCTGTCACAGGATGCTTGACTGAAATAATCTCTATGTGTACATGGGAGCATGGGTAGACATTCTATATAATCTTATTCTGATCCACTAATCATGTATTCATGAATAGCCATTATGATTGGCTGTGGAGTTGAAACTGTGATGCATTCAAAAGGAAAGGAGTAGCCCAAATGAGTCTCTTTGTTCTGTCTCTTTCTTGCCTAGAAGCAGAGGCAGAAAATGTTATGAACCTCATAATGGAGAGAGAAGTCTCAGGTCTTAATCTATCATCACTGGATCCCTCCAGGTCTGTATAGGCATGGCCTTATTCCTGCTTCTACCTCTGTTGTGTCTATTCTTCCTGCTATCAGTGAAAGAGTGTTGGAGACTGCTTTGACTTTGTGAGTATCAAAAGGTCAGAATGATCTATTAACTAGAGCCCAGAACCTGGACTCCATATTGGATTTTGCAGTTGGCCAAGCTCTAGACTGTCTTTAGTGAATTGTTGGGGAATGACTAGCAGAACCCAATGCAGAAGTGATTGAAATGTGGATTAAACCAGTGTCTGGAAGTGAACTTGGTGGGACAAATTTTGTAATAATGCCATTAATAAGTTCAAGCCTAATATTCCTAGGAATGGTGATGATATAGGAGAAGGCTTATTAAATATTGGAAGACAGAAGGGGAAGATGTTTATACTTCTGTTCTGGTAATATATTTGTTGTAAATATCTCTTTGTAAAAGTTACTTGGTTATATGGAAATGGAGCATTGGTTATTGGCAGTTAACAGTGGGAAGAACACACTGGAATGAGAATTTTTATCAATAGCATTAGGGAAAGTTACCGTAGTACAGAGAGAGGGGGTCAGAGCAGTACTACATTGCTTAGTCTGGACATCTCAGGGATAGCCTAGAAACATGAGGGGGAGATATAGCCTTGCTCTAGGGAATCTGATGCATTAGTGTGATTGCAATTGGAATGAGGATTCCCAATTATTATAAGCATTATTTATAAGGAAACCCCTGCCTTTGAAGAGTTTTTATTCTAATAAAGGAAGACAACATATATAGAGGGAGTAGTGGGGGGGTACTGTTTTGTTTAGGGAAGTCACAGAGTTGGTGAGTGGAATCACAGAGTGATTGATTGGCAGATCTTTTTCAGGAATGACAGTATTGATTTGGTTACTGTTTCTGAACTAGAGATGAATAGTACATATGTGGCTGGTATGTCATGAAAATGGCTCTGGGGCAGCACTGTGGGACTGGGTTGGGGCTAGATTTGGAGAATACTCATCAATCATAAGTCAAGGGAGAGAGATTAGGGGGAAAGACAGAGAGACAGAGAGAGGGAGGAAGAGAGAGACAGAGACAGAGACAGAGAAGAGGAGAAGAGAGAGAGAGAGAGAGAGAGAGAGAGAGAGAGAGAGAGAGAGAGAGAGAGAGAGAGAGAGAGAG